>NW_011482081.1:4689-6265 GCF_000754665.1 Bison bison bison | reverse complement strand
CTCCACTGACATCTCTTGTCCTGGACTATGATGCGTCTGAGGCCCTGCCAAATTCTCAATCTCCATTCTCCAGTAGTGTTCTCTATTTTACTTCCAAGCTGCTCCTATTTCACATCTAGTGGAAGGAAAACAAGGCCATATTTCAACCTAACTCTCTGGTTCTTGAAATGATACCATTCTAAGAGGCTGCATAAAAAAAAGAAGAGCTTTCGAAAAATGTAGTTCTCAGTGCAGGATAATTATTTCTTCAGATAGGTGACCTTGAATTATTTCCTATTACCACACATGGAAATTTCTATTCCATACCATTTTTAGCAAACTGAGTTACTAGAGACAAAGAGGAAAACTATTAAAGTATAAAAATTATGGAATTTTGTTGGCTTAAAGTGGGAATCCAATTTATGAAAAGAGAAAGGCATTTTTGATTCTGAATAACTTTTGTTCATCATCTCACTATTACTGGAGAGTCTCATCAGGGCTTGAAGGTTTGATTCTGCCATTGGTATTTGTTTAGATTTTGTCATCTGTCAGAGATATCTGCATAGCCCTCTCACAGAACACTTAACTATTGAGTACAACTATATGTTGTCCCCAAGTACAATAGATGTATCCCTAAAAGCTATTTCTAAATCAAATGTTTTAAGTGCACTGAACTAACCAGCTATTTAATGGAAATCTATGGGAAACTGGACTATAAAAGTGAAGAATCTTATTGTAAAACATTCTCAGTTGGTTTAGGAAGTTTAGATGTTTGCATAACCACCTGTTTAAAAAGAGATGTGTGCTATTCTTATTTTATAATTCACAAGTACTTAAAAGTTGTTGGCTAGTATCTTGTAGCTTATAACATCTATCCACATTCACTGATAGAGATGAAAAAGTAAAGCAATTAAAATGTATATATATCACAGAATTTTAGAATTGGAAGAGACTTTAGAAATGATAGATCCCAACTTTCACTCAAGGCAGGAATATTGCCTTTAGTAGTTCCATTGCTCAAATTCAACATGTCCATAAATGAACTTGATATTCTCCCCAGCCCCACAACACAAAACACCTGCTCGTCTTCCAATTTCCCCTATCTGTTGAATATCATCATCCAAGCCTAGAAACCCAGGAGTTCTCTCATTTACATGTTTATCACTCTGTTTTATTTAATACATGTATCTGTGTCTCCAGCTAACTCTCCTTGCAGGCATCAACTATGTCATATTTTTATTCATAGCACAGTGCCTCGCACACACTGGTTATTAAAAAATTGTTAAATGAAAGATTCCTTAAAGTAGAGGAAGTTAAAGAAGGGACCTAGTGTTTACTAAGCACCTCCTGTATTCTAAGTAGCTTGTTAGGAACTTTACACACAGTATTTCATTAAATTCTATCAAGAAGGCTGTACAGAAGGTACTAATGCTATACACATATTACGGTTAGGAAACTGGGGCTCAGCATTGTTAAGTAAATGAACCAGGAACCTACATACCCAGATCACTGGGGCAGTCTAATGCCAATGTCTGTGCTCTTTCCCCTACACCTTTATTTTAATCATCTCACCTCCTTCACTTGACAAATATCTTGA
>NW_011482081.1:3088-4589 GCF_000754665.1 Bison bison bison | reverse complement strand
TTCTAGACAGCATGTTTCCACTGCTATTTGAGTCTATGTCCCTCTGAGTTTCTCTGAATATGCCTCTCACTCCTAGTCTCTTTCAGAATCACATCTCTTCCTTCTAGGCCCATCTCCACCTCACTCTGAATTTCTATTGTGTTCTCTTCCAGAACTGCAGGTCTGCATTCCTCAGTCTGTGTTGGAATCTCCTTGGGAGAATGGAGTAAGGCCTCCCACCAAAATGATAGGGGATCAAGAGCATTGCTGATACGCCTGTCTCTGTGTTGAAACCTTTACAAAAACAACTGGTGTACCACAACTTTTCTAAATCTTAGGAACATGCCATATAAATTCCTCAGTACAGAGGAAAAACGCTGAATTTTCCTGCAATCCAAAAAGTTGTTCCTGACTAAATGTGACATTTGGAATGTCACTATGAAATTAAGCTTAGGAAAGCATGCTATGGAATCAGGATTGCCTTGGATAAGGTCAAAATAGGATTCTTGACCAGGGATTTCTGAACCTTCTAGAAATGTTTAAAGAATGCTGTGTGTATATCACATATCCACTTTCATGGGGAGCAGATTGTCCATAGCATTTGAATTGTTCTCAAAAGAGTCTTTGACAGAAGGGACTTCCCTGGTAGTCCAGGGGTTAAGACCCCTGCACTCTAATGTAGGGGTACAGCACAGGTTTGATCCCCGGTTGGGGAACTAAGCTCCCACCTGTGGCATGGTGCAGCCAAAAAAAAAAAAAAAGTCCTTGACAAAAAAGCCAAACATCAGTGCTCTAAAATAACTACCTGAACTGATTGCAGGTCTATACAGAATAATATAAAATGGTTACAGTCTGTTGCTTATGGTAAGTAACTTTTTCTATTAAACTGTTTCTACTCTGTTTTATTACAATTTGGGAGAATTGAGTATTTTTTCAACTTTTTCAAATATCTGTTCATCTCATCTCTCATTTATGAGAGACCTTGTTCTGGTCTTTCCTAGTATTTCAGCATCCTTTCAACCTATCTCCCATTTTCCCTACCTACCTGACTACCCAAGCACCTTTCCCCTTAAAAGCCATTATGAATTTGCCACATTTGAGGCAGTAAATAATACCCTTTATAGGCATTATCTCATTTAATTTTCACAACAGCCCTCTAAAAGGTAGGTATTATTATTAAAACAACAGAAAAGGTAACTTGTCCAGGGTCACACTTGTTTGCAAGTAGCAAGGTGGAGATTCAAACCCAGAATAAAACTGAGAGTCCAGAAATAAACGCATATATTTATGGTCAACTGACTTTTGATAAGGGTTCCAAAACCATTCAACAGGGAAACAATAATTTTTTCAAGCAAGTGGCTTTAGGAAAACCAGTTGCCCACATGCCAAAGGAAGAAGTTAGAGATCTACCTCACACTATACACAAAAATTTACTCAAAATAGATCAACGATCTAAATGTAAGCACAGAAACTATAAAACTCTTGGAAGGAAACATAGGTGTAAATCTTCATGAACGTAGGT
>NW_011482081.1:2259-2485 GCF_000754665.1 Bison bison bison | reverse complement strand
AATAGATAAATTGGACCTCATCAAAATTTAAAACTTTCTGTAGTACAAATGACATCACCAAAAAAGTGACAACTCACAGAATGGGAAAATATTTGCGGATCAAATATGTAATACAGGTCTAGTATCTAGAAATATACAGAATGGCAAAGGATCTGAATAGACATTTCTCCAAAGAAGATATGCAAATGATCAGTTGGTATATGAAAAGGTATTCAACATCACTAAT
>NW_011482081.1:0-2159 GCF_000754665.1 Bison bison bison | reverse complement strand
CTGTTGGCAAAGTAATGTCTCTGCTTTTTAATATGCTGTCTAGGTTAGTCATAACTTTCCTTCCAAGCAGCAAGTGTCTTTTAATTTCATGGCTGCAATCACCATCCACAGTGATTTTGAAGCCCAGAAAAATAAAGTCAGCCACTTTATTTTTTCCACTGTTTCCCCATCTATTTGCCATGAAATGATGGGACTGGATACCATGATCTTCGTTTTCTGAATGTTGAGTTTTAAGCCAACTTTTTCACTCTCTTCTTTCAGTTTTATCAAGAGGCTCTTTAGTTCTTCTTCGCTTTCTGCCATGAGGGTGATGTCATCTGCATATCTGAGATTATTGATATTTATCCTGGCAATCTTGATTCCAGCTTGTGCTTCCTCCAGCCCAGCGTTTCCATGACATACTCTGCATATAAGTTAAATAAGAGTGACAATATACAGCCTTGACGTACTCCTTTTCCTATTTGGAACCAGTCTGTTGTTCCATGTCCAGTTCTAACTGTTGCTTCCTGACATGTACACAGGTTTCTCAAGAGGCAGGGAAATACAAATCAAAACCACACTGAGATACCACCTCACACTCACTAGAACAGCTATAATATTACTTCAAACACACTAAAATGACCAGAATAAAAAAAAGTAGCAAATTTCAGCCAGGACATGAAGAAACTGGGACCCTCATACATTGCTGGTGGGAATGTAAATTATGCAGCAAAAACAGTTTGACAGTTCCCCAAAATGCTAAATGAATTACCATACGATCCAGGAGAACTGAAGACATGCTCACCTAAAAACTTGTACACAAATGTTCATACCAGTATTAATCACAATAATGGTGGGAACAACCCAGATGTCCCTCAAATGATGAACAGATAAACAAAAGTGGTATATCCATACAATGGAATATAATTCAGCAAGACAAGGAATGAAGTACTGATACATGTGGGGCTTCCCTTGCAGCTCAGTCAGTGAAGAACCTGCCTGCAATGCAGGAGACCAGGGTTCGATTCCTGGGTTGGGAAGATCCCCTGGAGGAGGGCATGGCAACCCACTCCTGGAGAATCCCATGGACAGAGGAGCCTGGTGGGCGACAGCCCATGGGGTTGCAAGAGTCAGACACAACTTAGCAACTAAACCACCACCACTGATACATGCTACAACATGGATGATCTTTGAAAACATTATGCTTAAGTGAAAGAAGTTAGTTACAGAAGGTCATAGATTATATGATTCCCTTTATAGGAAATGCCCAGAACTGGCAAACTCATAAGAACAGAAAGCAAATGAGCATTTCTCAAGGGTCTGGGTGGGAGGTGGAGGAAATGGAATGTGACTGTTAATGTATATGGGTTTCCCTTTGGGGATGATGAAAATGTTTAGGAATTAGTGGTGGCGATTGCACAGCTTTGTGAATATACTAAAAACCACTAAATTGTACAGTTCAAAGTAGTGAAACTAAGGTATGTGAATGTTATCTTAATTTTTAAAAAAGATTCAAACCCACAATCCAGAGTGTGAACCACAGTTCACTATTCCACACTGCCAACTGTGTAATTCAGTAGTGTTTCTAAATTCTACTGAAGTGCTTACTCCTCTCAATTGCTTTTCTAGGTTGGTGATTGCCTGTCTAGGTTTTACAATACCTGGGATATCTCTAATGATCAATGGGTATCAGGAAATGATTAGCTCCCAATTTTTTATTCATTTAAAAATTGTAAGACTCCTAAAAACTGTTTGACTCCTAGGTCACAAAATACCTTTAAGAAGTACAGGAGGAAGTGGTACAACAAAAACAAAACAATGGCAGTGTTGCAACTTCAAAAAGTTTCCAGAATTAGAGAATATACTAAGGATAAAGACAGGATGTAAACCTGATAGAGTGTCACTGAATGACAGGTAATCACCAAGTTTTTTTTGCCAGAAAACGCAATAGTTTGTCATAAAAATGCACTGATGAAATGCTTGGGCAGGCAGGTCAATTGTCATGTTAAGAAACAAATGCCCACATCCACATCCACTGATTTGCTCCCTTCCGTATCATTTAGTTACTGCCGTGTAGTCAAATAAGAATGTTTATGGATTTGCCCTTGTTCTAGTATAAAATTGTTTCTGTACGGCTGACTGTCAGCCTGCACTCCCCCTTCAGGCTGAGACTCCTGAAA
>NW_011482080.1:14362-15542 GCF_000754665.1 Bison bison bison | reverse complement strand
TCTTGCCCTTTGGCTTCAAGTTGGTTTTGGCCAATGTGAGGTGCCAGTAAGAGCTAAGTGGGCAGGAGAATACAAACCTGGGTTTTGATTTGCCCAGCTCCCACTCTGCCCATTCATGGTGGGTTGGCTTCCATTGCTGAAAGCAACAGCTTCTGTCTGATGCCTAGTGCCATCCCTGGAGTACTGGATTATCCATTGTTGGATTTCCTGAAATAGACTTTTGTGCAACTCACCACCATTTGAGTGTCCCTTTCTCTTTCCTGCCAGGAACCTGACTGGGACAAGTTGGGATAGGCCTTGCATTCTCCCATGGATTTCTCTCCCTAGATCTACTTTTAGCTATCTAACCTGCTTCATGGTTAGACCAAAAAATAGTGAACTAATTTCCAGGGATACTGAAAGGATGCTGTGCACAAAAGAACCTCTATTCCCTACTTTTCTTTATTAGGAGATGAAATCTTCCATTCTATTTAGAGATAAGGTTTTAATTTAAAAGATACCTGGGAGAGGCATCACATTCAGCACTTTTAAGAATAACTGGGAGGAGTAGAGCTAGGGTCTAGACATTGAGAGTACAAAGATCATCTCTGATCTCAGACTTTATGATGTAGGCCAATAACTGAGAGTAAATTCTTTCTTGATAGTATGTTTTGCTAGAGAAATAGGAAGGCTCTGGGCTTTTGATGACAGAGTCAAGTTTAGGGAGACTGGAAAATGGGGGCGGCTTATAGCTTCAGAGGCAGATGGGCTCATTACCTTTCTCATTCTTATTCTCTCCCCCCACCTTTATTCTAGTATCCTTGAAGTCTTTTCAGAACTCAAAGGAACCTGGATGATAATTTACTAAAGGTTTCTCCCTAACAGATTGGAAAATTGAGCTTCAGAGGTTAAGTGGTTTACCCAAGTCATACAACCAAGCCCTTGACCCCTAGGTTTTTGAAAAGGCCTTGATGAAATTTCTCAGCACAGCTACTGAAGACCTGGGCTGTGGCTGAGCTTGGAGACTGGGTAAGAAAGAAAGGCAGACTTGAGTACTTCTCTAGGTAAGTCTGACTTCCCTGGTGGCTCAGATGGTAAAGTGTCTGCCTGCAATGCGGGAGACTTGGGTTCGATCCCTGGGTCGGGAAGATCTCCTGGAGAAGGAAATGGCAGCCCACTCCAGTACTCTTGCCTGGAAAAT
>NW_011482080.1:9668-10773 GCF_000754665.1 Bison bison bison | reverse complement strand
AAGGAGAGATTTTAGAGGCAGAACAACAAAAGGCCAACAAACCTAAAACCTACTGTCAGAGGTAAGAGAAGAAAGAGGGACCAGCAAAGGAGAGAAACCAATCGAGTTCCCATTAGTTCATGCAAACAAAGACAGTGGAAATACCTTTCACTCCAGGATTCAAGTCTACCTTATAAACTGCTTATTTCAACTGCTTTACTATGGCTGTTTTGTTTAAAAAATATGTATTTTCAAATTGTGGACATGTACTCCCATCCCAGTGGTGATGTCACTCTTCTCTCTCTCCAACAGATTGACTTTGTGGCCCACGGCGACATTCCATACTCTTCTGCTGGCTCTGATGATGTTTACAAGCATATAAAGGAAGCAGGTGAGGGGTCCTCCTGTGTTCACCTGTCCCCTACGGCATGACACTGAGGTTTAGTAAGAGACGTCAGCCCTGGAACTGCAGCACATGCTTACAAGGCATGGACTTTCAGATGTTTCCCAGAGAGCCTCTGCAAGCCTCTGTTGACATGTGCTAAGGCTCAGCTGTGGTTCAGACACCAGTTAGATGTTTATGTAGAAATTAAAGACTTCCAGTTTGAGGCTCAATTTTAGAGGACATAAAATCACAGGACTCTTATTTTTCTTTATTGAAGAATACTTGATTTACAATGTTGTGTTAGCTTCTGGTGTACAGCAAAGTGATTCAGCTATACATATATATGTATTCTTTTTCGTATTCTTTTCCATGATAGATTATTACAAGATATTGAATATAGTTCCTGTGCTCTACAGTAGGACCTTGCTGTCTATCTATTTTATATAGTAGTGTGTATCTGCTAGGGCTTCCCAGGTGGTACAAGTGTTAAAGAAACCGCCTGCCAATGCAGGAGACATAAGAGACATGGGTTTAAACATGGCAACCTACTCCAGTATTCTTGCCTGGAGAATCCCATGAACAGAGAGAGGAGCCTGGTGGGCTAAAGTCCATGGGGTCACAAAGAGTCAGACACGACTGAGCAGCTGAGCACACACACACTGTGAATCTATCAATCCCAATCTCCTAATTTATCCCCTCCCCCAACCCTGTTGTTTGAAAGGCAATCATTTTCCTCATTAA
>NW_011482080.1:5685-6159 GCF_000754665.1 Bison bison bison | reverse complement strand
GTGCAGAAGTAGTGGGTTGGCCAAAAAGTTTGTTCGGGTTTTTCCGTACAATGCAACAGAGAAACTCCAACGAACTTTTTGACCAACCCAATAGATTTTTTAATGGCATAGTTTATTTTCTGCTATTTTACTGTCTACCATTGGGGAAGGAAATGGCAACCCACTCCAGTATTCTTGCCTGAAGAATCCCATGGACAGAGGAGCATGGCAGGCTATAGTCCATGGGGTCGCAGAGTCAGACATGACTGAGTGACTAACACACAGACTAACACAACACACACTGTCTACCATACATCTCATCTATAGGGATTGCACTGCACCCATGCATGCCTCCCTCCATGCATTAAAGCATCAACTGTAGTAGAGTGAATTACCATGCTTTCCATAGGGACTTCAGGAAGCCGAATACACGCTCCACTATGTTTGAGCTGCCCCTGTTGCTGGCGTCTGCCACCAGAGCCCTCTTCCCCGCTC
>NW_011482080.1:4737-5585 GCF_000754665.1 Bison bison bison | reverse complement strand
GACTCGCTTGATCTCCTTGCAGTCCAAGGGACTCTCAAGAGTCTTCTCCAACACCACAGTTCAAAAGCATCAATTCTTCAGAGCTTAGCTTTCTTTATGGTCCAACTCTCACATCCATACATGACTACTGGAAAAACCATAGCTTTGACTATATGAACCTTGGTTGGTAACCAAACTTAAGATCTCCTATCTCCACAGATGACAGAAAAGCCACTCTTGACTCTTAAGTAATTCAGACACCTCAAGATTTGCACTCAGACTATGTGGACTCAACTTTTGGCCTTCTCCTCCTGCTGTGATTTGAGTGTTGACTTGAGTGGGGTGAGGGTCTGGTTCTGCTGACCTTTGGTCATGGTATTTTGAGACCTGCTTAGCCCCATCATCCCTGGCTAGCAGATCCTCAGCACTGCCCTCTGACACTCAGCCTCCTGCTCTATCTGTTTGCAGCCACCTCCCACTTTGGCTTGTCCTTGCCACAGCCTCAGCCATGGGATTCACTTCCCCATACTGCAGTCAGGCTGGTCTTAGGTCCTGGCTCCCTTCAGTGTTCCTTAAGAGGGTCTCTGGCCACATCAGAATTGCCCTCTGCTGTCTACTGGAGGGCCTTGGGGGGAGCCGCATTAGGCCCTAAGGAACGCTCTCCCCAGGCCCTGCATGTTGGCATGAGGTCTCTGTAGGGCCATTTCCTCCCAGAGTCCCTCGAGGTGAACAAGGCACTAGCCCCTCTACTCTGGGCTTTCTACGGTGGTCTCTTCCTTGCCTCTGCCCCCGGGGGTTGAACCTACATCAGGGCGAGACACAGGCCCTGCCCATAGTCTCTTGCTCCTGCTCCTTACCTCCTGATCCCT
>NW_011482080.1:0-1266 GCF_000754665.1 Bison bison bison | reverse complement strand
TGTGTAGATGAATCACGGAACCTTGAGTGGCAGGAACCTGACGAGGGTCAGTCACCAGCCCGAGTCCCTGAATTTGTCAATAGAAAAATGAGGAAAGTTGAGTTCGGAGGGACCTGGCTCAAGTGCCTCAAGCAAAGTAGAGGCAGAAGCAGTAGCAGCCTCCCAGCCTTGTGCCCCCTGGTCCAGAGCCCAGTCTGGTGCTCCGAGCAGCTCCTGAGAGCAGTGGAGAGTCGCCGTGTATTATATACAGCTGGCTGGCAGCACGGATGGCTCACTCCTCGCCCTGAGGCTGCAGGGATGTTTGTGAAGTCTAGATCAGGGACTCTGGACCCAGGTTTGTAATACTGTATGTGGCTCCAAAGATTCTGAAATATGAAATGGACTTCAATTCCATATACTGAAGAAAGGTGAGAAATCTTATTACCCCTTCAGGAGGAAATGTAGTATGGTTTCATGGAGGAAAAGAGCCTTTGTTTCATGTTGTCTTCATGGTTTTGATTCCACTTTCACCAGATAACATGATTAAATGCTTCTGTTGCTTACAAGTAATCAAACAGCCAACACACACTGAGCGTCTACTAAATGCCAGGCATTGTGCCAAGTACTTTACATGCATTATCTGATCTAACTGTTACAGCAACCCTGTAGGGTAGGGACAGTAACTATCCCTATTTTACAGATGAGAAAACTGAGGTTTAGAGATGGCAGGTGAGTTGCCCAGCATCTGATGCCTTCTAGGCACAGAGGTATAGCAATGCTGTATCAAGGCTATGAACAAAGTCCCAGCCCAGAGAAGCTATCAGAACAAAAATTTTCTTCATTACCAAGGAAACTGATGTGGTTCCATTAGCTTAATGGGAAATATCATGACAGTGACAATTTCAGCGTAATACATGGGTGCTAAGGCCCAGCCAGTGGCTCACTTATTTCAACCAATATTGGTTTTAACAATGTCTCAGTAAAATAGAGAACTCGGGCTGCTTCTGACTGGCCATTCTGTGTACAGTTCATAGTTTTGTCTAAGTATCAGGAGAACTGAGGGGATGCATTCACCTAGTATCTACCCAAAATAAACAGCAAATGGATACTTTTGGTTCTTCTCTTGTATAAGTGAATTCAACTTTATTTATAAGGAAGAGAACATTACAACCACTTGTACTTCACTATACCCATTCAAATAGACTAATCAGAAGTAATTTTTCTTACAAGAGATGGGCCTTCCCATCAATCCAGCCCTTGGAAACTAGCATCCTGACTCTTCAGGTT
>NW_011482079.1:20572-21149 GCF_000754665.1 Bison bison bison | reverse complement strand
AATATAAGCCAAAGAAAGATGACCCATTTCATTTAGGGGATTCCCTGGCAGTCCAGTGGTTAGGACTCAAAGCTTTCACTGCTGACGGTGCTGGTTCGATTTCTGGTCAGGGAACTAGGATCCCACAGCCACATGGTGTGGCCAAAAAACCCCCCCAAAAGGTGGCCTATTTAATTTTTGGTACATTAAGTGTTACTGCTTTCTGATTGAACTGAATTAAATTTGCTTGTTAGTTATACCCATTCATTGTTCTGATGTCTGGAGTTATCCAGAGTGCAGTTAATCTTTTCTCCTAAGTGACAGCTTTTAAAATATAAGTAAAGTTAAAGCATCCCTGATGATTCTCCTCAGCTCAACTCAGTTAAAATAATTTTCATATGATAGTTTATTCATCTTTCACCACAATTACAACCTTCTTTATGTTACCACCACCTGTTAAAGTGTGGCACACAGAACTTAAAGATAATTTTAGAGATCTGGTCAGAGCAGACTTTGGTGAGCTGATTATTGTTGTTGTTCTGTATAATGTACTTCATTATTTTGGACCATGAATACATTTTTAATAGCCCTATTTCAT
>NW_011482079.1:17069-18544 GCF_000754665.1 Bison bison bison | reverse complement strand
ATGTACTTTCCTTTAAATGCTTTAAAAAAATTGTTTGCCTGTATCTAATGTCAGTGTTTACCTCAAACACTTCAAATAAATTCATGAGGCTTCACCGTGAATTGGTGATACGGGTGCTTGGAATCTTTATTCTGCCTTTCTGCTCATCTTCATTTCGTTTGATATTTGACTCTGTCAGCATCATCTTCAACCATCAACATTTAGTTGGTAGGTTTAGGTACATGCTAGCTTTGTTGGGAATTATTGTGAATCTCTTCATCAAGTCCAAGTGTATTGGTACATGAATTGTTCATTCTCCTTTTTACCTGGTGTGTTTTGTGATGATCAGAGTTGTGTATAGTACTCACTGTAGATGTGTTCCTTTGTTTTTTGGGAAGTGGAAGATAGGTAATAGAGTATCATGGTAGTGGAATCAATGTTTGGTGATAAGAGGCCATATAGAACTTTGCCATCTTTTTGCTTAGATTATTAAAACTTCGTGTTTATGTCTTGAATCCTTTTTCACCATGAAACTTTATTTGCTTGTAAAGTTAATGCTAATTATCCATAAGAAATTATCAGAGAGGAGTAGCAAAAGTTTCTAAATATCTTACTAAGAGTTTAAAAAACAGAGTATAACTAGCTTTATTTATAATGTCATTTTTAGCTTTAAAAAGTCATTTTATTTAGTGTAAAATTAAGAATTGTCACAGTCCTATAATTTTATAAATTTCATTGATACTAAAAACACAAAAGTAAAGTATTAAAAACACAGAAGTAAATTATATTTTTGTACTCTAATCATCTGCCATATCAGATTATGTATGACTTAAATAAAAGAGGATCTTGAAATTTCATTCTTACCAATTATAGTAATTTCTGAGATGTCAGTGTAGCATTCAGACTCTTTTATAGGGAAACAGTGATAAATTTTCAGTGACAGTGATTTGGTACATATGCACATGTAGATAGGTAAGAGTAGAGTAGGAACAGAAGACAGTCTTTTTAATAAGTGTTAGACTTTAAGGATGGTAGAATTATTCCCAAATTTGCTTTGTTTAGGAAGACTTTTCTAAACTTGATAAATACTTGTGTATGTGCTTTGGATAGGTAAATTTTTAGGGTGTAAATTTTGAAACTCTTCACCAAAGGCTCTTTATTTTACAGGAGAGGAAAAATCAAGGTGTTTTAAGTGGGTACTCTGCCCCACATCACATTTTCTTATCCCATCAAAAGCTCTTAAAGCAGTGGTGAAAGGAACTTTTGATAATGGAAACTATTTTTTTTTTTTTTTTGTATACCAAACCTTAGAATATACTCATACATTTGAGAAGCCATGCACATTTCTTCTTTTATCGACTCCAGAAAACTAACACGTAACAGCATTATAGAGTAGACTGTTAGGAGGGAAATTTTGACAAGATTATTGGGATGCTTGAAACAATCTTGAAAGAGTTCGTTTTTTTTTTATCTTAACCTAAGTGGAAGGTAGAGAA
>NW_011482079.1:14838-16897 GCF_000754665.1 Bison bison bison | reverse complement strand
ATAAGTTCCCTAGGATCTCCTGTAGCTAATGACAACTGGAATTTGTCAAACTCCAGAATTCGCTTCTTTCCATCATTCATTTTTGCCCTGTACTCTCTTGGATTACAAAAAAAGAATGATATCCTTAAAATACGATTTTCTTCAGGGAAGAAGCAGTGAGAGTTGAGTGCATATGCATGTATTGGAGTGGGGGTAAAATTTGGAATAGAGTTAAGAGTTGGTGGGTTTTAAGTGTATTGTTAAGATAATTGAAAGACAGTTTATGGTAGTTTAAATGGGTAAAGGTTATGGTAAAAAGTAGCTCCTCAGTATAAATGGTAGTTATTATTACTCTGGAGATTCTGTGAATTCTCACATAAATAAAGTTCTTCCCATCTTTGGATATATTTGTTTATATCAACACGGACCACAGTAAAAATTTAGATTTACAGCTAATGAATAAAGCTATCAAAGTGCTCCTTCGTTATCTTCTTTGGCAAATATTTCCGTCTTACAGATAGGAAAAGGATATGCCATAATTAGTGGCTCTTTTAATAAACATGTAGGTGTTTTAGAAGATTGATGCTTTGGCTGTATCTGAGATAGAAATAAAGTATATTGATTTCTTGGGTGATTGAATGGAGGATTATATGCATAATCTCAGGAAGGAAATGCATTTTAGGGTTTTGTCTTTTTCTTAAATGTTTGTGTTTTTTTTTCTAGGCCGTTCGCTGCTACGAATCTCTAATCTTAAAAGCTGAAGGAAAAGTGGAGTCTGATTTCTTTTGTCAATTAGGTCACTTCAACCTCTTATTGGAAGATTATCCAAAAGGTAATTTTTCCCCTTGTTAAATACTGTTTGATTTATATATGTATTCAAAATAATTGTAATCATACTCTATCGAAGGTATTACTATTCTTACTTCTAAGAAATTGCAAGCTTATGAACACCCCTAAACAATGAGGAAAAAAAAAAGTAGAAAAAATGGAAATGGGAAAAGTTCACACGACTCCATGTAAATCAGCAGGTTGACTATTCAGCTAAATGATAACTACCCGTGTACTGCTGTTTTATTTTGCCATGTGAAAGGTGCCTGTGTTTTAAAGGCTTGACCATAATAGAAAGTGAGCCATTGATGGACAAGTTTGGAAAAGTAACACAAACCTTGCATTTCTTTTCTTTATCTTTTAACTTACATTTTAGCTTGAAAATATTTGAATGAAAATCTGATCTGTAGCCATGTTATAACGGTAAGTAACAGAGATGGTCACACATGAGCTTGAGCAGTGGATAAAACATTTTTTTATTCATTTGAAGTTTTTTTTCCTGTTGGAAATAAGTGAGTTAAATAACTGAAGGTAGTCCCCAAGATACATCCTTTTTATGCTACCATGCTGCTGACACAGGCCACTATCCACTTGGGAAGTTAAAAGCACCTGCAAATACCGTACACTTCAATACCAAAGGCAAAAATCCATAGCAAACCAGTAACATTGTATAACCAATAACATTTTAACAGTTTGATGATAGTAAACATTTTAATGGGAGTGGATGGACTTATGCTTGTTTTCCACAAATGTATGTAGTAGGCTGAAAAACTAGAAGGTTATTTCAGTGCTAGAGCAAAAGATTGTTGATGTTTAATTATGCCTCTTTTATAATAGGTCAAATACTTTCCTAATGAAAATGTGATTTTACTTTGAGACAGGTATACCATGGAATTTGAAGTTAGGCTTATTTATTTCCCAGGTCAGCTCTACGGTTCAGTTGCATTACTTTTAACAGATTATATAAATATCCCTAAGCTTCTGTCTATAATCTGTAAAAGGAGGGAAGGAAGTACTAGCTGTTCAGGTGTTTTGGGATTCCTCTGTGAAACTGGTTAGTACTTAAGAAAAATGACTTCAGGATAATAGGTATTAACAATTAGTCTATTGGAAATTTTAATTTTAATTAAAATGGTTACGTAAAGGAAACCATTATACAAAGGAAATAATACAGAGTTCTGTGCAGTTTGATTTTTCAATGCTGCACTTTGTGCTTGGAGACTACACTAGTTTTACAGCGTATAGACAGAGA
>NW_011482079.1:12626-14163 GCF_000754665.1 Bison bison bison | reverse complement strand
CCTGAAGGCTACTTCCTCCTTTTTTCATTGAAAGCATTGCAAGATGAGAACCTCCCCAGCTCCAGCTAAATGTTTGTTTTTAGAGAACAGATTATAAACCATAACTTCTTGGGGAATAAACATAAACCACTCAGTGAACGTGTGAGTAAACTGCTCAGATGTATTTATGTAGGAGATTTACTAGCCCTGTTTATTCTGAGGGACAGTTCTTTATATATTGTTCTGAGTCCTCTTGTATGTGAAGTTTTCTGAGTTTGGGGTTCCTTATGAAAAACTGCTTCTACTTTTGGAGTAGAAAATGGTAGAACCTGTTTTGTGAATATTTTGTACTTTGGTTTTTCTGCCCTTATTTCTTATTCTGATCTCATCTGCTTCCATTAAGATAGGATGAATTTCTAAAAATTTCTGATCTGTATATAGCATACTTTGGTTATCATTTCTGTTATGAATTTATTCATTAGAAATTATCTTTCCTGTCATTTCAGAGGAATTTGGAGTAGATGGAAAACAGGCCCTTTTTTTAACTCCTGTGGTTGGTAGTATTTATGAAGAATTTAAAAAAAATTCTGTCACCTGATTTGGTCATTTGGTTTCTAGGAATTTATCCTAAAAAAGTAATAGGTTAGAGAATTGTGGGAAAATGGAGGCTGGAGGCTCATTGCACTTAGCCTCATGTTGGTTGGATTCCTCTGAAGTGAGTTTAGCTTACAAGATGTTTAGAAAGGAGTACCTTTAGGATCAACACTTATGTGGAAGGTGGGAAATGGAACCAGAATTGGACAGAGGGAGAAGTTAAGCTGTGACAGCCTTGGTCAACTCCATGGAGAGCTCTGGAGCTAGAATGGTCTTTCAGAAAGCTATCACAAGTTGGGTCATGATGACCAGGCCTTTTTTCATCTATCTATCTTGTCGGTCGGTCTGTCTGTCTATCTAGGCTGCATTGGGGGTCTTAGTTTAGTTGCAGCATGTAGGATCTTTTGGTGTGGCTCATGGACTTAGTTGCCCCAAGGCACACGGGATCTTCGTTTCCCAACCAGGGATTGAACCTGCATTCCCTGCATTGCAAGGTGGATTGTTAACCACTGGACCACCAGGGAAGTCCCTTCATGCCTTTATACTCCATCATTCCATATTGGACGTGGAAAGGAGTGTGACCTCAGGGTTGCTCTCTCAGCTTAGAGCAGTCACTGCTAGAAGCTGTCTTTTGTATGTATAACTGCCAACAGGTCTTCCTTGAAATGGGATTCGAATGGTTTTTAAGTGTCTACCATACCTCCTTTCCACTCCTACACCCATAGCTAAACCATCAACCTCAGCTGAACTAAACAGCTCATGGGGCTGTCAGATAGACTTAAGCCATGTAGATGGTACTGTGATTTCTCTTCTTTGGGTTGAAGAACCCCTGAGAGACCAGGGCTTAAAGACAGGTGTATATATTCTTGTGAATATATGTGATGGATTATAGGAACAGTTTAATTAATAGAAATTATATGTAAATATTTGTGAATATGTATGGAGAAGGCAATGGCACCTCACT
>NW_011482079.1:10329-12526 GCF_000754665.1 Bison bison bison | reverse complement strand
TTTCATGCATTGGAGAAGGAAATGGCAACCCACTCCAGTGTTCTTGCCTGGGGAATCCCAGGAACGGGGAAGCCTGGTGGGCTGCTGTCTATGGGGTCACACAGAGTCGGACACAACTGAAGTGACTTAGCAGCAGCATGGAAAATTATGAGAGAACAGTCATTGTTGATTGCTGTGTTTCCTGGGTGGAATGACAACACTCCATCCGTGTGTGTGTGTATGTCAACACTCCACTCCATCCGTGTGTGTGTGTGTGTGTGTGTGTGTACATACACACACACCATTTGAGAATCATTGATTTTGTTCGGTCTATTTGTGGCTTCCCAGGTGGTGCTAGTGGTAAAGACCCCGCCTGCCAATGCAGGAGACGTGAGAGACGTGGGTTTGATCCCTGAGTCAGAAGATCCCCTGGAGGAGGACATGGTAACCCAACTCCAGTATTCTTGCCTGGAGAATCCTATGGACAAGGAACCTGGCAGGCTGCAATCCATGGGGTTGCAAAGAGTTGGACACGACTGAAGCGACTTCACACACACACACACACACATACATTTATGGCTTAGAATTAGAAAATGCAATTGAGAAATAACTCAAGGAAGAAAATTAGTGACCATAAGCCAGGTTATCAGAACACCATATCTAGGCAACAAGCAAAAGTTGTAGTAATTTCAAGAACTAGAGAGGACTTAAAGGACTAGATAGAAGGACTACAAATAAGACAGCTACTTGATGATTCTTGTAAACCAAATGTGCGATTTTAAAGATCTCGAAGAGTATATTACTTTAATAATGAAGAAGTAGTAAATCTGAGATTTCACTAAATGTATTAATTTGACTTGAAAACCTCAGTAAAGATGCTGATAAGGGAGTAAAAGGATTGCATTTGTTTCTTCGCTTTTCCAGCTTCCTGTTCGATTGTCTCTAATCTTAGGGACAAAGGTCTGTTATGTTGGATGCTATCCAAATGGTTTTTCAAATGTTAATGTGTATTAATGCTACATATAGGAGAAGATGTGTTTAAGGCAGTCATAGATTTGAGAAGGCAGAAAGGTGCTAGAGAGCTCAGTGCATCAGTCACTTATAAACAGTGAAATAGTATAAACTTTCTGAGGTCTCTTTTATCCCAGGTTATAAATACAGCTTTTTAGTTCAGCCTCAGATATAAAAAATAAATCAAAGATCTGTTGACCTAATAATAATAATCTCAGGCAATCACAGCTTATTTAGGCCTAAAGATGGCAGTCAGTTCAACTGAGAGATTTGTTTGTACTTTTTTCCTTTCCCTTCCCTTCCATCTCATAGACTCACCCACGAGCAGCTAACCTGCTGCCTATAGTGTTACACATTAGCTTAGGGATGAAAAGAGAAACGCTGAGTTCTGCCTGCAATTAGTGCATAGTCTAATATGAGTATAGATTGAATTTTAGATCTTCTTGCATTTCTTTTGCATCTCACTCTGAAGAAGACTCTTGTATTTTCAGGCAAAGCTGTCACTCTTAACCTACATTGTTGTTTCTTTTCATTCCTGTACTGTGTGAATTTGTCATCGCGTGCACCCTCTTTCTCTTGTTTTGACAGTCTTACCTCAGAGCCATAATATTTCCAAGCATGAGAAAGTCTCTGTCACCTACTACATTTTTTTCTTGACCCTCTTTACTCTCCAGCTCTATTTCTCTAGATCTTTCTTTAATTCCAGATGAGTTACAATACGGCTTTGGACTTCTCTTTTTGTTCTTTGTTACAGCTTTCTATTTTACTGACAAACTTCAGGGCTGCCTGTGAACTGTAAGGAAATAGCTTGAATTAGATTCCTTGATGTCAGTCTTATAGGAAGCAGTGAGGTCAGGATTAGAACCAAGTTTACCTAAAATGGCTTTTTTCCCTACCATATCCTGTTGGCCTTTCTGGTGACCCTCATTTGGTAATCTTGACCATCTAAGTTTAACACAAGAAGTACACTTTTTTTTTAACATTTACACAAATAATATGTTCATTGTTTACAGAAAAGCATTAGAATACATATAACCATAAAAAGTAAACAGCTTGAGAGCAGGAACCGTGTATTTTGTTACATGTATTTCACTGCATCTAGCTTGGTGCAAGCTATCTAAGAATAATTAAGAAATATTATAGGAATGCCTTAATGGCTCATTTATATTTTATCATTTAGAGGCTTTTTTTTTTTTGCCACACTACA
>NW_011482079.1:2300-10229 GCF_000754665.1 Bison bison bison | reverse complement strand
GGGTTTTTTTTTGGGGGGGGGGGGCACTCCATGTTGCATGTGAGATCTTAGTTCCCGAACCAGCAGTCAAACCTGTGCCCCCTGCAGTGGAAGCATGGAGTCCTCAGCATTGGGTCACCAGAGAACTGCCAAGGCAAATCTTTTTAAAAAAGAAATTTAAAAATTTATTTATTTTTTTGGTTGCACTGGGCCGTCATTGCTGCACACAGGCTTTCTCTAGTTGCAGTGCACAGGCTTCTCATTGTGGTGGCTTCTCTTGTTGCGGAGCATAGGCTCAATAGTTGTGAGGCGCAGGCTTAGTTGCTCTGCAGCATGTGGAATCCTCCTAGACCAGGGATAAAACTCCTGTCCTTTGCATTGGCAGCTGGACTCCCAACCACTGGACCACCAGGGAAGTCCTAAAAAACATTTTTGATATAAATCTTCAGAGGCTTTTCTATTAACAATAAGCTTTGAATATTTAAAGTTGAACTAAATGCTGCAACTTTAGCGTAGTGTATCAGGTTAATCTCTGTCTTAAAAACATGCTTTGTAATTTACATTTCAGTTCCCTGCATAGTATTCTATCATATAGGTAGAACAGTTCCCTATTGAACATGTAGACTATATACTCATTGTTGTCTGTCCTTGTAACTAACTTTTTGCAAAGTTCTGTGTTTATGTTCTTAGAAGGATAGCTTGGTAAATTTTACTGAGTGAAAGCATGTATACACACACACACACACACACACACACACACACAGTTTTGATGGATAGTGCTAAATTATGCTACAAAAAGTTTTGCCAATTTATACTTACAGTGCCAGTAGAATAATAAACTGCTTATTTTCTTGAATTCTTGCCACTGTTGAGTATTTTTCTTAACACTACAGAGTATTACTGTTACTGTTTAATTTCATCATTTTCATACATAAAAATGGTACAGCACAGTTGTGAAGCTAAAGGGCAGGTGTAGTTGAAGGACTGTGTGTAGGACTTCTCCCAACTGTGTAGGTGATTCTTTTATCCTTGACAATTTCCTTGTTTGATTCCACTCTTCCTCCTGTTTTTATGAAGTAAAGGACAAAATAAAAGAGAATGAGAAAGATTACAGAACCGTTAAGTTGTTATAAAAGTTAAATTTAACTTCTCATTTGCATTTATTTTTTTCTTTTTGTTTTCTTTTGCTTTTACTTTTTTAAGACCTGGTTCCTTTGTTAAATTTTGCCAGTTTTCTATAATAATTTAAGTTCATTATATTTTTCCCCTTTTAAATAATCTACAGAGACTAAATGGACTTATTTAAAAGTAAAATTCAAAATTATTTTTAAAAAGTGATTTTAAGTCTGTAAATGAACTTGATTTCGAGGATTAAAAAGATCTGAGCTTTGGAAATTGGTTGATAGAGAGTTGAAATTAATATGTTTGAGGACACCATTCTTGGTTAAGTGGCAGAAGAAAACGGCAGTCTGGCCTAAAATATTGTTAAAAAGATTTCCTAGTGGTATGAACGAGGACTTCTTAAGCCAATAAATAACTTAGAATCTCAAAGTGAAGATTAGGTGGTTTAGGGAAGGAAAAGCTGTTAGACGTATGCTACAATCCTGAAACTGGTTTTTAAGCAATATAAGGATGTTCAAATAAATAATTTCCCGCATTTTCTATTAAGGAGTTCAGGAAAATCTAGTTGTAGTGTAGTAGGAATTTATTTTCATGATAGGTAGCTGACTTAAAGATTAGAAATAAGGATTGTGCTTTAGTTAAAAGAATTTCACTAGAGAGACTATGGTGATGGGTACTTGTAAAGTCTTAATGATTTGTCTGGATTAGGAAACGTGTTTAATATGTTAAAGTCTTTTCTTAAAATAGGATCTTAGGCCTACTGGAGCGATGTATAATTGTTGAGGGGGCTTCCCAGGTAGCACTAGTGGTAAAGAATCCTCCTGCCAAGATCCTCTGGAGAAGGGAATGACAACACACTTCAGTACTCTTGCCTGGAAAATTGCGTGGACAGAGTAGCCTGGGAGGTTACAGTCTATGGGGTCGCATAGAGTCGGACACGTCTGAGCGACTGAACATAGTGCTTAGACACACCACACACACACCGCCACTGCCCGCCCCGCCCCCGCCATGGTTGAAAACTGTGTAAATGAATGGAAAGATAACAAATGTTCATTGAAGAAGTGTCTTATAAATCTCTACTTCCAGTTTGGAGCATTTACGTTTGTTACTTTGAACTTGAGGGCTTGTATTAATTTTTCAGTTCATCATCTCCCAATTGGTAATCACAGGAGCTTCTTATACTTCACTTTTAGTTACTTTGGAGGACATCGTACTGTTTTTGTAAGGGCTCTTCAAATTCTAAAAAATGGGTATTTTATGAAATCATGTAATATATATTGTAACTCAGATTATTGGAAACATCTCCGAGTTTGTTGAAATTCCCTTTAAAGGGGCAGTCCAGGTTTGGTATGGTGACTGCACAAAATTATCAGGGACCTTGACTTCTCCTAGTTAGAATGTTTTTAGGCAAAAATATTGAAGACTTGATTCTAGCTTAAACAATAGGGAGATTTATTTCCTCACATGTGAAGTTGAAAGTTCATAGGCAAGTTGAAGTCTAGAAGTATCCCGGTACTTTCCATCTTACTGCTATCCTCTATGGGCTTCACCTTAAGACCAGTTTCCCTTGTGGTGGCAGTTGGTGACACATGCTTCCTTGTTCACATCTAGTAGAGAAAACACCTTTTCCATGATTGTCCTCTATAAAATCAGTCAGTCAAACCTTGTTTGACTCCTCTGTCTAGCCTGATAAGTTGGTTTGCTTTTCTTTTTAGAAAACAGTTAATCATTGATCTTTATGAGCTACCTACATTCCTGTATGAAGAACTAGAAAACAGAAGATGGCTTGAAATCAACTCTTCTCAAAGCTGGAAAAATTACAAACTAAATGTCCTTTCAGTGGTTGGTTGGCATCATCTTTGTGCAAAAAAGATGAACATTATTCAAATGAGTTATTTGTTCAAATATGTGATGATGGTTTGGGGTGATGCTTCTCTAATTGGTACATATTCAGAAAGTTCTGTATATGGTATTCATTTTGGAAGCTTATTGATAAACAGTACGAAAACATTATACCTGGGATTTTAGGTAATATTAATTTCTACCTACCCCATTTTTATCAGTACAGAATCTTATAACACTTGTTGGAAATCTTACTTACTTTGTGGTGACTTAAGAGGGATGTGGGGAGCAGGTAGGAGGGAGACTCAAGACGGTAGGGAATGATACACGTATACTTACAGCTGGTTCATATTGTTACATAGCAGAAACTATTGTAAAGCAATTATCCTCCAATTAAAAAAAAAATACAACAACAAGGAAAGGCAGGGAGTTCAGGTCCTTTGAGCATGAACTGCCCTGTTCTTACTTGGCCCTGCAATAAACCTTTCTCTGTTCGAAACTCCCCCTGCCCACCCCGCCCATACACACACACAAAATTATTGCACTTGTTGAAAATTTTATTTGAAAATGTTAATTCTTTTTGAAGATTGAAGTATAATTAATATATAACTGAGTTTCAGGTGTATAACATGATTTGATATTTGCATATACTGTGGAATGATCATAGGAAGTCTTGTTGACATCTGTCACCATATACAGTTACAATTTTCTCCCCTTGTGACAAAAGCTTTTAAGATTCACTCTGAGTAGCTACAAATATGCAATATAGTATTATTAATTATAGTCATCTTGCTGTACATTACATCCCCATGACTTACTGCTCATGAATTCTTTATAAAAAGGTCTCTCTCCTAATTCTAATGTGCATGTATAACTTTACCTCCTCCTTACTGGTCTTCCCTGGTGGTTCAGCTGGTAAAAAATCTGCCTGCAAAGCAGGAGACCTGGGTTTGATCCCTGGGGTTGAGAAGGTCCCCTGGAAAAGGGAACGGCTACCCACTCCAGTATTCTAGCCTGGAGAATTCCATGGACTGTATAGCATGGGGTCACAAAGAGTCAGACACGACTGAGCAACTTTCACTTCACACTGAGTTTTTGGATTGATGAGAGCTGCAGTTGACCATTCAACAGCATGGGTTTGAGCCACACAAGTCCACTTACATGAGAGTTTTTTTCAGTACATATATGTACTGCTGTGTTGATGACTTGTGGATGTGGAGTCTGCACATGCAAGGCCGACTATGGGATTTGATCACAGTGGATTTTGTTATCTTTGGTGGTCCTGGGACTAATTCACTGCAGCTACCAAAAGACAACTGTACTGTAATTGTTTCCAGAGCCTGTTAAACCTTGAGATGGATTTAGGGGTATGAGATGCCCTATTTTGGAATAGAGTTGGAGTTTAGAGTAAGGTGATTGTGGACTGGGTTTTTTGTTGATAATATGAAAGGAAACAGCACAAAAGGAATACAGTCAACCCTTGAACAACAGGGGTTTGAACTTCACAGGTCCACTTACACATGAAAATTTTTCAGTAGCACATACTACAGATACTACATGATCTGTGGTTGGTTAAGTCAAAGGATACAGAGCTGCGAATACAGAGGGTCGATTCTAAGTTATACGAAGCTTTTCTACTGTGCAGAGGTCAGTGCCCCTTATCCTCTGTGTTGTTCAGTAGTCAACTGTAGTTCCTTTGCTCTTTGAGGTGGTTGAGCTCTTAAGTCACTTTTGGAAGTGAGATTACTTGTTAGAACAAATGACCCATCACATTCTAGAATATTAATCCATTTATCAGATTTGGTCTCTGAGGAAGGTCAGGTTGATTCAAGAGGTTGCCTGGATTCTGTTCAAGAAACATGACCATGGTTTTACTTCCTTGAACTCCCATATATTTGACATTTGTTACCTTGTCTGACGATGAGTAGGGATGCCTCAGAGTTCTAAATTGTTTCATTTTAAA
Source organism: Bison bison bison (assembly GCF_000754665.1). Classification (NCBI taxonomy): domain Eukaryota; kingdom Metazoa; phylum Chordata; class Mammalia; order Artiodactyla; family Bovidae; genus Bison; species Bison bison. Next base: position 5,323 of record NW_011482079.1, on the reverse strand, counting down.
TATCAATGTCTGCTCGGAGGTGGCTACGGTGGGAGTTTTGTTGTAATGTTTCTTGAAACTTGTATTAATTGATTTTGAAATGGGACAGAATTGTGACTCATGCTTGTTTTCTCTCTTTCAGCATTATCTGCATACCAGAGGTACTACAGTTTACAATCTGACTACTGGAAGGTTAGTGCACATTTGCATGCCCCTACCCTTCTCTTCCCTCCCCTTCTCTTCTCTGGCAGATCACTGCTGGTTATACTCAAAACATATTGTGCTCTTGCTTTTTTGTTTTGTTAATTGAAACTATTCTAGGGAAAAGTGATTGGAAAAAGAAAACGAGTGTTCTTGGTTTGCTCTGTCTTATATGATTCAGTTCAGTTGCTCAGTTGTGTCCAACTCTGCGACCCCATGGACTGCAGCACGCCAGGCTTCCCTGTCCATCACCAACTCCTGGAGCTTGCTCAAACTCATGTCCATCGAGTTGGTGATGCCATCCAACCATCTCATCCTCTGTCGTCCCCTTCTCCTCCCTCTTGCAGTCTTTGCCAGCATCAGGGTATTTTCCATGGAGTCAATTCTTCTCATCAGGTGGCCAAAGTTTTGGAGCTTCAGCTTCAGCATGAGCCCTTCCAATGAATATTCAGGACTGATTTCCTTTAGGATGGACTGGTTTGATCTCCTTGCAGTCCAAGGGACTCTCAAGAGTCTTCTCCAACACCACAGTTCAAAGGCATCCATTCTTCGGTGCTCAGCTTTCTTTATAGTGCAACTCTCACATCCATACATGACTACTGGAAAAACCATAGCTTTGACTAGACAGACCTTTGTCAGCAAATAGTGTCTCTGCTTTTTAATATGCTGTCTAGGTTAGTCATAGCTTTAATTCCAAGGAGCAAGTGTCTTTTAATTTCATGGCTGCAGTCACCATCTGCAGTGATTTTGATTACCTTGTATTAAAATAATTAGTTTATTCTGAATTAATTTATTGGCCAAAGATGATCCAAAGTGTGGAAGTTAAAGCCAGCAAAACCAAATGGCAACAAATGATTCTTCGGTTTCCTTAAGTTGGTACTTAGGTAGAAAAGAAGTTTGAAGATGGGTGTATTAGGTTGAAAAGGGAAGGCAAAATGAAAATCTTTATTGCTATGGTCTGTCTGTAATTGGAGCTCTGAGAACAACTGAAGCTAACCGTTTTAAAAAAAACTTTATTTATTTTAATTGGAGGCTAATCACTTTACACTATTGTGGTGGGTTTTGCCATATGTTAACATGAATCAGCCACGGGTGTACATGTGTCCCCCATCCCCAACCCCTGATACCTAAATGAAGAACTGCGCACAGCAATGAAATAATCTATTTTCTTAGTTTAAGCAGTGCCTGGACAGATTAATCTTTCATATCATATTTACTTTTAAGTATAAGCTTACTGAACAGTGGGGTTTCTTCATCTGAATTGCCATTTCAGATTTTTAAGGTGGATTTTATTTTTTTTATGTTGCCTAATTTATCTTTGTTTTTGACATGTAGAGGTTTTAACAGTGTATTTTGATAATTTAAAAAAATGTATTGAAGATATCTTTTCTAGTCTTTTTAAAGCTTATTAAAGTATAATTAAATACTGCAAAATTCACCTGCTTTAATTTTGCGATTTAGTGACTTTTAGTAAATTTCCAGAGTTGTACAGCCATAACCAAAGTTATTTTAGGACTTGTCCATCTCACCGTAACAAAACCTCATGCCCAGTCCCTGGCAAGCACTAATCTACTTTCTCTCTGTATGTATTTGTATTTTCTGGGTATTTTCATATGAATGGAATCATAATATGCAGTCTTTTGTAACTGACTTCTTTTACTAAGCATATATTTTTAAGATTGATCCTTGTGTAGCATGTATTAATACTTCATTCCTTTTTATTATCTATTAATACTCCATTGTGTGACTGTACCACATATTTTTTATTCATCAGTTGATGAGCATTTTAGTTGTCTCCATTTTTTGACTGTTGTGAATACTGCCCCTGTGAATATCTGTATACGAATTTTTGTGTGGACATACAGTTTCAGTTCTCTTTGGTAAATAATCAGGAGTAGAATTGCCAGGTTATAAAGTAAATCTATGTTTAACATTTTGAGAAACTGCCAGAATTGTTTTCTAGAGTAGCTGTAACATTTAACATTCTCACCGACAGTGTTTGAGGGTTTTGGTTTCTCCATATCCTCATCAGCACCAGAAATTGTCCAGTTTTTGAGTGTAGCCCTCGTAGTGGATAGGGAATAGTATCTTATTATGGTTTCTATTTGCATTTTCCTAATGACTGTTGTTGAGCATTGTTTAACGACCACATTAGCTGTTTGTATATATTGTTTGATGAAATGCCTATTTAAACCCTTTGCTGATTTTTACATTTTTTTAAATTAGTGTGTTGTAAGAGTTCTTTGTACATTCTGGATATAAGCCTTTATTGGATATAATTTGCAAATATTTTCTCAAAATCTGTGGCTTATTTTTTCGCTGTCTCAACAGTATAGTTTGAAGTGCAGAAATTTTAAATTGTGATGACATCCAGTTTTTCAACTGTTTCTTTCATTGCTTGTGCTTTTGGTTTTATAGCTAAGAAACCTTTGCCTAATCTCATGTCATGGTGATTTCTTCCATTGTTTATTCAGTCAGTTTCTTTGGTACAGGTAGTACTGCAATAAATAGTACAAGTTTCTTTTGTATTTTTGTTAGTGGTTCTTTGGTATTAGTGGGATTGCTGTGGACTTCGTGAGTGGTACACACCGTGTGAACCACTCATCTCAGATCTCTTGCTTTTCCTTGGTCTTAACTAAGAAAATCCATGTCAGACTTCTGTGGAATCTGATGAATGAGAAATCATGTCTCTAGTTGTTTTAACTTGCATTTTCTTAATTGAATTTTTAATTGAAGTTTAAAGACTATTCGAATTTTCTTTAAAATATTTGTTCATCTCTCTTCCCAGTTTTTCAGTTGGACTGTTGTTTTCTTTCTCCGTTTTATATAGCTGTATTTTATGT
>NW_011482079.1:1595-2200 GCF_000754665.1 Bison bison bison | reverse complement strand
ATAAAAGTTGCAGTTTGCCACTTGTTTTAATTTGCTTTTGTGTTTGTTTTTGCCCATGCAGAAGTTATTTCTATCTAGTCAAATTTTTCAGTATTTCCTAAATTGCATCCGCATCTTGAATCATAAGATAGTTTTTTCCTTACTTCCAGATGTTAGACAGATCACCTACATTTTCTTTTAGTACTTGAATGGTTTTAGGTTTTTAATTTAAGTCTTGATCCATTTGGGATTTATCCCTAATTTGTAGTGTGAGGAACATCTAAGTTTATTCTTTTCCTGTGGTTAATTATCTCAATACAATATATTGTTTAAAAAAATTCATCTTTTCCCTACTAATTTGAGATGTTGCCTTAGTTGTATGGTAAATTTTCATATGCAGATCTGTCTATTTATAGTTTCTCTGGTCTATTTCATTAGTCTGTGCATGAATTAATACTATACTATTTTACTTATAAAGGTTTGCAATATGTTTACACTGTGCTTAGTTGCTCAGTTGTGTCCTACTTTTTGCAACCCAATGGACTGTAGCCCACCAGGCTCCCTTGTCTGGGGATTCTCCAGGCAAGAATACTAGAGTGAGTTGCCATGTCCTCCTCCATGGGATC
>NW_011482079.1:0-1338 GCF_000754665.1 Bison bison bison | reverse complement strand
GACTCCCACATTGCAGGGGGATTCTTTACCGTCTGAGCCACCAGGGAAGCTCATGTTTATATACTACATATACAGTATGTATATGGTACTGCTACAACATCCTTTCCCCATTGTTGTTTTTAGGGTTTCCCTGACTGTCCTTTCTTTGTTGCTTGTTTTTCCATATAAACTAATTAACTCCACAAAAATAGCTGATTTTTCTTTCCAGCTCTTTTGAGGTGTAATTTATATTACTTTAAATGTTCGAAGTATGATTAAGTTTTCTTCTTTTAGTAAATAACAATCTAAGAATGGAAATGAACATCCTTACTCTAATGACAACTAACTTCAAAAATTTTTGGTTTAAGGTCAGCATTTTTATTTTGTATGAAAATACTTTTCTGGTATCCTTTGAGATAATTTTATGTTTTTTCTCCTTAAATCAGTCTTGCATTTCTGAAGTAAATTCAAATTAGCAGTAAGTTTTTATTGTTGTTAGTTATATCTGGATTGGGATTGCTAATATGTAACATCTTTGCATCTTTGTTCATAATTGAAATTGGTCTATATTTTTTCTTTCTTGAGTTGTCTTTATCTAATGCCTAGGATCTGGTTCTACATTCCAAGGACCTGGTCAGAGGAAGAGAAAGCAGAGTGCAACAGCCCTTTCTTTGAAGGGAATCATGAGATTTTACATATCCCTTCATAGACATCTCACTTACGAGAACGTAGTAATTTGAAAACTTGCAGCTGCAAGAGAGGCTGAGAAATGTCTTATTTTGTCTGATCGTGATAATAGGACTGCAAACAATGTTGTTGCAAAATAGACTATATTAATAATAGAAATCAATTCATATTATTGGTAAATAAGGGAATTATGTCTGTATGCTGTGAAAGCCTTGTTGTTTCACTTAAAATTTTTCCCTGGATAATGGGGAGTGTAAGTATGAACTTAAGTAGGAAAGGGAAAAACTCTCTGCTTGACTGCTGCACTGGTAGCAGGAGTTCTGTAGTCTAGATTTTAAGAAAATTAAACACAAGTATCTTTATCCAGGGCTCTTCCTCAGAAAGGCACATCCATAGCTATTTTCATTATTTCAGCACCTGCCAGCTCTGCTCTAATTAAATGATTGCCAGCATTGCAACTTCATTGTTCATTTTGAATATCGACCATGACAGCCTATCACTATGCTGAGCTTCTTGCTTGAGTGATTCAGGCTGTCTCCAGGTTCTGGTTACTACTTCTGAAATCCTCTGCTTATGTTGCATGGGATTTGGGTAGTCTTGTCCACAACTCTCTTTTGCTTTTGAATCTTCTTATCTTTAACGTGTAATTTTTTTTTTTTTTTTTACAGCATG
>NW_011482078.1:20154-20791 GCF_000754665.1 Bison bison bison | reverse complement strand
CATGGGGAGCCTGAGGGAGCAGGTAGGGGAAGAACGGACAGGAAAATAGAAACTGGGGAGGGACCCAAAGGGAAAAACCAGCCCAGGCACCACCTGGTCTGCTCATGAGCCCAGGAGAGGCTGCCCTTTGATCCCAGGCTTCTAGAGGCAGCAGTGGGTGGGGAGCGGGAGCTTCAGGAAGGCTGCACAGATAAGTGACATCTGTGGGAGCTGACATCAGAAGGAAGAGCGTGTTCTCTGGGAGGTGGAGGGAAGCTGACCTTGATGTACTCCTACTCAGAATACTTCTGTGACTCCTGTTTTGTCCCACAGGAGAGAGTCCCCACTCTTCAATCTGGTCAAAGCCCTTTTGTGATCTGCAGTTCCCTTTAGATGGTATCTCTCTTCCACTGCCCCTCAAGCTCTAAGCACTAACGACTGTGATCCATGAAGGTCAGACCGGGCCTGGTCCCTGTGTTCTCCCAGCAGTGACCCCCAAGGGCCAGTACCAGCCTGGTCCTGTGTCTCCCCCACTCAGCTGTGACCCCTGAGTACTGGGGCCAGGCACAGGGTAGGCCCCATGGAAATCCACTGAATGAATGAGCGAACAAACAGAAATTGCGATGGGGAAGCCAGGTTCCTCAAGGAATGGAGCTGG
>NW_011482078.1:18336-20054 GCF_000754665.1 Bison bison bison | reverse complement strand
GCAGAGGCTGGAGGTGGTGATGGAGGAGGCAAGAGAAAACAGAGGCTGGTCACAGGCTGGCATGAGAATGAGCAAGAAAGGAGGCTGGGGTGGGTCTCAGGCTTATGTCCAGTGTGGCAGGAGGGTAGTGTTGGGCAGTGGTCTCTGACAGAGGGAGAGGGAAGAAGATGGGATATGGCAAGAAGAGAGTACCTGAGCTGCCTTTAGGGCCACCGCTGGATGGAGGTCAGGGCTCTGAGCTAGAGAGCAGAATACACATGACAGGTGTCTACTGTGTGTCAGCAGCGTACTGCGCTGGCACTTGTGGCTGATAGGCAGCAAGAACCCAGGAGTGGAGAATGAGGCCGGCCCTGGTCTAGGGGCACCCAGGCTGAGGAAGGGGAAGTCTTGGCTACTGGTGGGACCTCACCCAGAGGCAGCATGGTCGGGGATTACCAGAAGGCTGTGGTTGACCAGGAAGAGGTGACATGAGGGATAGAGAGGAGGGGTGGTGTGTGGCGGGGGTTGGGGTGAGGAGTCCATCGCCAGCACTTGGGAGGCAAGGACAGGCTGGGCTAGGATAGTGGTCCGGTTACTAGGACAGGCGGGGACCCAGCTGGGGAGGAGGATACGCCTCCTGCTGTCTTAAATACCAGCTGTTGGCAGTGCACAGTGTTAGGCCTGAGTGAGGTGGTCTCATCTGTGCTCTGGTCTCCTTACTTTCCTCTTCCTTCTCTGTCTGAGTTTTTGGCCTCCACCTCTTTTTTGTGCTATCAGACTCTGGGGTCTTGGCCTTTTCTCTGGACCTGGGACCTCTGCATTAAGATTCTGTGTGTCTAACTCTGCCTCTGGTATCTGAGTCTCTTTCTCATTCATTCAGTCTCCCTTTCCCCAGGCCTCTCGTGCTCACGATGTGCTTTTTGCTGTCTGCACTGCCCTGCATAGGCTTCCCAGGTGGAACAGTGGTAAAGAATTCACCTGCCAGTGCAGGAATCATAAGGGACGTGGGTTTGATCCCTGGGTCAGGAAGACCCCCTGGAGAAGGGAATGGCAACCCACTCCAGTATTCTTGCTTGGAGAATCCCATGGAGAGAGGAGTCTGGCGGGCTATAGTTCTTGGGGTTGCAAAGAGTTGGACACGACTGAGAACACAGTGCACACACCGACCTGCACTGGCTTGATTCTCTTGTGCTGGTCCTTCAGTGCCTCAGGCTCTCTTGCCCTGGATCAGCCTCTCACTCCCACTCTCCCCACCCTTCTCTATTCAGCCCTGGGTCTTTTTCTTCCTCACCTTTGATGTGGGTCTCTCACTAAGGAGGTTTCTCTCTCACTTCTGGACCTTGTGACCGGCCTCCACCTACCATTGAGAGACTCACCATACCATCCAGAGGCCTGAGAAGGGCTGCCAGCCCTTGTGTGTCGCTACTGAGCCAGCCACAGGGGTGCCTCCTTGCTCCCTTGTTCTTCAGGGGGCCAGGATGGGGGTCAGGAGCTCTGCTGGCTTTCCTGAACCTTCTGGGCCAATCTCCTCTCCCCTGTGGCCTTCTCCCCAGATCATTACCTCAGAGGAGGCAGAGCGGCGGGGCCAGATCTATGACCGCCAGGGTGCCACCTACCTCTTCGACCTGGACTACGTGGAGGATGTGTACACTGTGGACGCCGCCTATTACGGCAACATCTCTCACTTTGTCAACCACAGTGTGGGTACCCGCAGGTGGGCAGGGGGGTGGGGGGGGGGG
>NW_011482078.1:17006-17434 GCF_000754665.1 Bison bison bison | reverse complement strand
GGACATGGAGAGCACACGCATGGACTCCAACTTTGGCCTGGCTGGGCTCCCCGGCTCTCCCAAGAAGCGGGTCCGCATTGAATGCAAGTGTGGGACTGAATCCTGCCGCAAATACCTCTTCTAGCCCCATGAAGTCTGAGGCCAGACTGACCAAGGGAGGCTAAAAAGCTGCCCACCCCACCTACCCACTGCTGCCCTCCTGTTGAAGAACAACTGCCAGGGCCTCCTGCCTGCCTCCGCCTGCCCCCTGCTCAGGGCTGCATGGCCATGGGGAAGATGGACTCCAGGAGTCCCCTCTCCCTGTCCCAGCCCCATCCATGGGTTGCACTTACAAACCCCTGCCCACCTTCAGAAGTGATTTTTCAACACCAGGACTTTCTGCAGTTGGGATTCATGGCCTAGCAAGGCGGTCTGAGGGCTGAGCCTCA
>NW_011482078.1:15399-16345 GCF_000754665.1 Bison bison bison | reverse complement strand
AGAAGGTGCCCAGGGCTCTTGAGCTCAAAGGATGCTGGGAGCCCTTAACCTGCAGCGTGAGGACTGCTGATAGCACCCAGAGCTGGGCCCAAGACCTAGCTAGGCTGTAGACAGCACTTAGACAAAATGTGCATGGATGGGATGCTGAGGAGGTGCCAGGCACTGGGCTGAGCACCTGGTCCACGTGGATCGTCTCAGGGAAGCCTTGAAAACTATGGAGGTGGATCCCAGGAAAGGGCCCGTGTGGCAGAAGGCAAAGCACAGACCAAGAATGGGGTGGGGCTGGCTTACCCACCAGGGTGTGGCGAGGTGAGGGGAAGCCCCTGTCGCCTCCTAGCCCTCCAGCCCTTTGCACTCACCTTGGGTCCTCTGGTCTCAGTTCCCTGCCCACAAATGTATAAAAGGTGAAGGCGCTGATGGCTGCCTCATCCCTTGCTTCCCCTGTGAGGTCTTCTCTAGGAAGCCTTCCATCCCTGACTACCTGTGCGCAGTGTCCCCACGTGAGACTGTGTGCCCTGCCAGCAGATGCCAGATCTGTGTGTCTGTTTTTGTGTGTCTGTGCTCCCCACCCCCAGACTGACCTTCAGGCTTGTACTGAATCTGATTCTCCTCTTGTATATCCCCTTGGCCCTCCCAGTCTGGGAATGGGCGTCAATAAAACAGGTTATTGACTGAAAAAACCAAGGTGTGGGGATTGAAGACCTTGTGTAGGTGGGGGTTGGGGAGATGAGAGGCTGGGAGCAGGGGTGCCCAGGAATGCAGTCCTCCAACCTCAGCCATTTAACATTTCCTGCAGTGTACCACTTGCACCACCGTCTGCATACATGCTGACCTAAGATAAGCTTGCTTTATACTTAAATGTTATCATACACTGGACAAGCAAGCTAAATCCATTGCTGTTGAAATGGACAAACCATTATCACTGGCCATACATATGACACAATTC
>NW_011482078.1:9527-15299 GCF_000754665.1 Bison bison bison | reverse complement strand
CATGCTTTTCAAACTTTTGAGCCCAAAGCCTGCTTACTACATTCAAAGAGAAAAGTCTGTATGTGCTGAGGGAAGCTTTTCTGCAAATATTTATTGAGCACCTATATGTGCCAGGGTATAAAACATAAGAAAGAAAGGGTGTTTCAAGTATACATACTTGTCTTCATCATCCTTCAACCTGAATGTGAACCCATGCCCTTTGGTTCTGCTCAGAGACCACACATGCTGTGACATAGGTACCCAAATATTTCAGAGACCTTGCACACAGGCGACAGGATCCTGAACAGCTCAGAGATCTAAGTACAGGCCTCCGAACAGCTCATAGACATTACACCCTGGACATTGACCCTGGACCTCAGGGACCTCACACCTTGGGACACATCTCCCTACAGCTCTGCAATCCTGCCTGGACACAAACCCCATATAACCCATGCTGCACTGAAACTAGAGGACACAGACTCCAAAGAACCCCGAGGCTGCAAATGCTGCCCCCTACACTGCATCCAATTTTGGGGATAGAGATTCACAAACATCTCAAAGACCTCACAACCTGCGATACTGTTCCCCAATCTATTCAGAGCCTTCACCCCTGATCATCTATTCCCAAACCGCCCAGAGACCTCACAGCCCCAGACAGACCCCTGCACCCCAAACAGCAGAGCTGTGAAACCCTGGACATGGACCACCCAAACACCCAAGAGAACACAGATCCCTAACTGGTTCTAAAACCTCATGCTTTAGACATGGACCCCCAAGTTACTGAGACACCCTGGAACACAGCACTAAACATTCCAGAGGCCTTATTCCCTAGAATATAGTGCCACAAACAACTCAGACTCATGTCTTGGACACAGACTCCAAAGAACTCGGAGATTCCATGGCCCAGAAACAGACCCTGTTCAGAGAATTCTGACCCTGGGAAACGTCTATACACAGCTCAGAGACTCCACAACTTCTGACACAGACCTCTAAACAGTTCAGAGTCAGGGCATTCTAGGAAATACTGAAGCATTTAAGAGACCTCATGCTTTGCAACCCACATACCCAAAGAGCTCAGAGACCTGAAAGTCTGACTTCAGGTCCCCACAAAACTCACAGACTTCACAACCAAGGATAAAGACCCAGCAACTTCTCAGAGAACTTCCAAACTGGGATAAAGATGGGCAAACAGTTCAGAGACCTCATATCCCAAACATGATGGTAGGGCACACCAAAACCACATCTGCTGAGACACGGGCACTAAACCAGCTCAGCAACCTCACGCTCAACAGATTCCTGTTCAGACATGTCACAAATTGGACAGAGATTCCCCACAAACAGCTCAGAGCCTTCAACGCTGAGACACGTCTGCAAACAGCTCAAAGGCCTCATGTTCTAGTTCACAGAAGAGCTCAGAGACCTGAAAATCTGGACATGGATCCTCTATAGCTTCTAGGCTTCATGTTCTGGACACAGACCCCAAACAGCTTAGAAACCTCACACCCTAGGCTAATATCCCCAACAAAAAACACAGACTGCCAAATGATTGAGAAATAGCACACCCTGGACTCAGACCTCAAAAGCACTCAGGGAACTTGCACTTTGTGCTTGTATCCAGGAAGACTTCAGACACCTGACCCTCATGGACACAGATCACCAAACAGCCCAGAAACCTCACGTTCTGGGCAAAGTCGGCCACACATGGCAGAGAAACCTCAGAACTGGGACATGGACCCACAACAGTTTGCAGACCTTGCATCAGAGAACTTCTATCCTGGGAGACAAACACAAAAACGGCTCAGACACAGCACATCCTGGCTCCCTGTGCCCACAAACAAGCAACTCACACTGTGGGACAAAAACTCTCAGACTTCATTAACCTCACGCCCTGGAAAGCAGACCTGCTAACAGGCCAGAGACCTCACATATCAGATACACAATGCCAAAATGCTCAAAATTAATGAACATCACGCCCTATGACACAGACCCCTACACCACTCAGAAACATAACAACCAGGACATGGACCCCAAAACACCCAAGAGACACCATAAACTGTTGAAAGAACCCCAAACCTCTCAGAGACCTCAAACCCTGGAAACCTAGTAAGTCAGGGATCCCATTCCCTGGGATGGAGGCTCCTCCAACAGGAGTTACCTCACTCTCGGAAACACACCCCAACAGTTAGGGACCTCAACAGCAAGGGGATACAGAGCTCAGAAATCTCACACTCTGGGACACAGAGGGTGAAGCACCTCCGAGGCCTGAGGCATTAGAAAGACTCCAAACTCTAGAAACGTATCCAGAAACTGCCCCTCAAAATCACACCCAAAGACAAAACCCCCGACATCAGCAAGAACTCATTCCCTGGGACATGGGCTGAAAACAGTTCAGGGGGTGACACCCAAAACAGCTCAGCCACCTCACCCCTAAACAGAGACTTCTCAATGGTTCAGAAATGTCATACTCTGCACAGAAACTACCACAGAGTTGAGAGATTTCACGCACCTAGTAAAGACCTCCAAATAGCTCAGAAAACTCACTAAACAGCACCCCCCATTCCCCCATTAAAAGTTCAGAAAACTTGACCCGGGAACAAATCCCTAATGAATCAGATAGCTCACACCCTGGGATTGAGGCCTCCCCAAAAGAAGAGGCCTGAAAATATGTTCCAAACAAGTCAAGAACCTCTCAAACCAAAAGAGCTCAGGAACCACAGACTCTAGGACAGTCACCCAAAAAACACAGTGAACTCACCCCTGGAATGTAGACCATAAAGAGCTCAGAACCCCCAAGTCCAGAATTCAGAAATCCTTCTGAGACTTAAGATATAGACCCTAAAATATAATTCAAAGAAAATATGCTGGATGTAGAACATCGAATAACCTTAAATCGCAGGACGCACACACCCAAACAAATCAGGAAACTCACACCCTGGGACAGACATACAAAAACAGCTCAGAGAATTCAAATTCTAGGAAGTACAAGCCCCGAAAGACCAGACCTCACATCCTGTAACATACTCACAAAAAGATCAAAAACCACACAGCCCGAGATACCCACAAGTATTTCAGAGAAACAGCATTCAGGGACATATACCACAAACATCATAGACCACAATCCCTGCAACATTTGCACATAAACATACAGGCATGCCACATGTTGGCATTTGGTGTTTAGTCGCTAAGTTATGTCTGACTCTTTTGCAACCCCATGGACTATAGCCCGCCAGGCTCCTCTGTCCATGGGATTTTCCAGGCAAGAATACTGGAGTGGGTGCCATTTCCTTCTCCAGGGGATTTTCCCGACCCAGGGATCAAACCCACATCTCCTGCATTGGCAGGCAGATTCTTCTACTGCTGGGCCACCAAGGAAGCCCTGGGATACATACTCACAAACAGATCAGAGCACTCATATCCTGGGAAATAAACCAAAGAATGGATGAGAGATTCGCACCCACAAAAAGACCAGAGACTCAAATCCTGAAACATAAACCCAAAACACCTTGGGACCTCACATGCTAGGACAAGAAAGACAGGTTAAAACCTTGTGATCTGGGACACAGAGCCCCAGAAAGATGAGACACCACACACTGTTGATGGATATACTAGAATATATCCTCACATCTTGAGACACACCACCACTAGAGTTGTTGAAGTACATCCACAAATAAATGTGATACCTGGGGACATGGGTCCTCACATAGATCAAAGACTTCACACCCTTGGACATATACTCACAGACAAGTAAGAGACCTTGAAAGCTGGAAATACACACAGAACTAGATGAAAGAGCTCTCATCCTGGGACATAAACCCCCAAAGAGGTCAGATAACTCATGTCTTTGGACATACGCCCATAATCACAACAGAGACCTCAGACCCTAAGACACAGAGCGTCACACAGAGCATATACCATGGAATGTACACAGCAAAGGGATCAGATACTTCCCACCCTGGGACATACATTGAAAAAGGCCAGAGAGAGACACATATTCTAGGAAATATACTTTAAATCTTGGGAAACAGATCCACAAAGAGACTAGAAACCTCAAACATTGGGACATGCACCCCAAAACAGATCAGAGACCACACAGCCTGGGACACATATCCACAAACAGCTTGGGATTTCACATCCTGGAACAAACATCAAGAAACAAATTAAGAGACCTCAAATGCTTGACAATACACATGAAGATATAAGGGCTATCACATCCTGGGACATAGAGTAACAAAATGTTCACAGACCTCACATGCTAGGAAATACAGAAACAGATCAGAAACCTTACATCCTAGAACACGCACTCAAACAGATCACAGACATGAAGTCCTGCAAAACACACCCACAAACCATTCACAAACCTTGTATCCTGGAACATACAACAAGTCAGAGACCTCACATCTGATGCCTGCAACCAAAGAGGATACAGATAACAGATCCTGAGATGGACATCCAAAACCTATCAGTGACCTGAAATTCTGGGAAGACAGCAACAAACAGATCAGAGATCTCCATTCAGCAAAACAGACACACCAAGTGGACAGAGACACACATTCCAGAATACTCATCCACAAAGAGCTCCCCAAAAAGTCATGTATTGGGAAATATACCCACAAACACCTCAGAGACTTCACATCCTTGGACATTCACCAACAGATCAGACACATCAAAACCTACAAATCACATACAGAAACATACTGGTTCTTATATATGGGGGAATACATCCACAAATAGATTGGAGGGCTCAAGTCCTGGGGTGTACATTGACAAAAATATCAGAGACCTTACAGCCTGGAGCATACAAAACAAAGAAAGACATCAAATCCTGCAACACCCATCCACCATCAAGTTAGATACTCCATGTACTGAAGAATACATCCAGCAAATACACAAGATTGTAGATGTCACATTTTGTAGCATAACCCACAAAGAAGACAGAGGATCCAAGCATTTGTAGGTTCAAATCTCTCTCACCTCAGCTTCTGCCATCACATCACTTTTTGTGACTTTCCTCTGTCATCACATAGCCCTCCATGTCTCAATAAACAGTTACTTCAAGCTCTCTGATACTGAAGGTTCTGCCTCCCTCATATAAAGATCATATGGTGACTATACTGGATCCTCCAAGGTAATCCAGGATAACTGCACCAATCTCAGGATGCTTACTAATACATATTTGCCAAGTCCCTTCTTCCAGGTAAGATAACACATTAAAAAGTTCTAGGAATGGGGTGAGGACATTGATCTATTATTCAACCAAAGAGAATATACATGCACAAACAAAAAGAGGCCTCACATCCCAGTACATACACCCAGGAAATGCTCAAAGAATTCACATCTGGAGTTACACACCTCAGAGACGTTCTACCCTGGGAACATACTTGTGAAAGATAAGAGAGCTGGATATTCTGGAACATTCACCAATTAATGCTTAGAGTCCTCACACTCTGAGAATCAGACCCACAAAGACATAAGAGAATGCACTCTCTGGGACATACACCCCCAAAGAAAAGAGGGACCTGACATCCTGGGATAAACTCCCACAAAGAGGGACCCACATTCTAGGACACCCAAATAGACCCTCTCTGACTCTGGGATATGTACACCCACAAAGGGCAGAAAAAAGCCCACATTCTCTGACATATACACACAAACAGGTCAGGGATCTCATAAACTGGGACATATAACCTCAAATGAAACAGACTGCACATACCCTTTTACAAACCCACCCAAAGAGATGACACACTCGCATGTGGCATAAATGCACAAAAGATCAAAGACTCAGTCTGAGAAATA
>NW_011482078.1:9111-9427 GCF_000754665.1 Bison bison bison | reverse complement strand
ACAACCCAAATCACACCAGAGACCTTCAACCTTGCAACATGAACTGACAAACAGGTTACAAACCTCACGTGCTGATAAATGCACCCAGATAAATACAAACACTGGAAATCTTTGGGCACACAGACTCAAGGAGATCAGAGAATTCAGATCCTGGGATACACACCTACAGAGATCCTCCCCGAAACAAGTGCATGGAAATACACCCATAAGCACCTCAGAGGGCTGTTAATGTGGGACGTGCACCCACAAATAGATCAGAGGCCTCACATCCCAAAACACACAACCAGAATGAACTCAGAAATCTCACATCCTGGAT
>NW_011482078.1:8221-8812 GCF_000754665.1 Bison bison bison | reverse complement strand
GATGAGAGAATTCCCATGATGGCATATACACCTGGATTCAGTCCCTGTTTCATTCGCCAGTGAACACACCAGGGGCCTCTCAACACAAACTTGAGACAAAAAGCAGATCAGGAATCCTCACATCCTGGAACATAATCCGAGAAACAGATCTGGGGTTTCAATCAAAGGGAAATCTACCCACAACGAGCTCAGCATCCTTACACCGTGAGCATGCATACC
Organism: Bison bison bison; assembly: GCF_000754665.1. Lineage (NCBI taxonomy): Eukaryota > Metazoa > Chordata > Mammalia > Artiodactyla > Bovidae > Bison > Bison bison. The sequence goes on along the minus strand of NW_011482078.1, from coordinate 8,593 downwards.
TCAACAGTTCAGAGAACTCACATCCTGGGACCTGTACACAAAGTCAGATCAGAGGCCTCCTCTCTTACTCCAAAACAGCTGGGCCCACAAATTCTGGGACATGCAACATCAAAGACAACAGAGACCTCACACCCTGGTTCAAATACTCGAACACAAACCAGAGACCTTCCATCAGCAGACACACACTCACAGATCATGGCATTCACGTTCTTGGGTGTGTACTAACAACCAGAGACCTCACAACCTGGGACGTTGTATTCTCTTTTCCCTCTCTTCCCCCCTCCCTCTCATCCTTCCTACCTTCCTTCCTTCTTTCTTTCCTTCCAGAAAAGAAGGCTACATTTACTCCATTTCTTTTTTTAATTTTTTTTA
>NW_011482078.1:5987-6946 GCF_000754665.1 Bison bison bison | reverse complement strand
AATATTCACCCAGGAACAGAGAGACACTCATTTTGGAACACATACCCACCAAAATGCTCAGTGTCCTCAATCACTTGGAATTAAGCTTACCATCTGGGACACACACACACAAATTGTCAAGAGAAACACATCCTTAGACATAAACCACAAACAAGACATGTAGCAGCGAGCTAAATGGATCTCACACCCTTGATAAACCTGCACAAAGAGCTCAGGCACTCACATACTGTGATAAACACAAACAGATCAGAGACCTTACGGGAGAAATATCACCAAAAAGAGATCAGAGCCCTCAAATCCTATAGCATTAAACATACCTTACATACAGGAAATACAACTAGAATGAGTACAGAGACATGGCGCCTTGACATGCACATCCACAAACAGATCAGAGAACTCATAACCTGAGACAGACACCCACAGACAAATCAGAGATCTCAAATCCTGCAATATATACCCACCATCAAGTCAGAGACCTCATTTGTTTGTTTGCTCTGTTGCTCAGTCGTGTCCGACTCTTTGCTACCCTATGGACTGTAGCCTGCCAGGCTCCTCTGTCCATGGAATTCTCCAAGCAAGAATATCGGAGTGGGTTGCCATTTCCTTCTCCAGGGGATCTTCCTGACCCAGGGATTGAACCTGTGTCTCCTGCATTGGAAGGTGGGTTCTTTTACCACTGAGCCACCAGGGAAGCCCAGAGATCTTGTATGCTAGGAAAAAAGAGCCAGAAACCAGTCATAGGCCTGAGAGCTTACAACATATAACACTTAAAAGGTCAGAGAGCTTATATTCTGGGACATTCCTCCCAAACAGGTCAGAGGTTTCAAAACAAAGGAAATAACCCACTGAGAGCTCAGCAACCTCACAGCCTGGATACACATACCTTTAGATCAGATAAGTACATAGACATAGACATGTGTGTATGTGTTAAGTCGCTTCAGTCATGTTCAACTCTGCAT
>NW_011482078.1:3453-5887 GCF_000754665.1 Bison bison bison | reverse complement strand
AAACCCATGTCCATTGAGTCGGTGATGCCATCCAACCATCTTATCCTCTGTTGTCCCCTCCTCCTCCTGCCCTCAATCTTTCCCAGCATCAGGGTCTTTTCAAATGAGTCAGCTCTTCGCATCATAGACACAGACATATATCTATCCATCTATCTATCTAGGCAAACAAACCAGAAATCTCATAAGCTTGGAAGTATCCTCCCCAAACCTCAGAAATCTGACAACCTGGCACATGCACACACCAATGGCACAGAGAACTCATATCCTTGGAATGAATATCCATAAAGAGTTCAGAGATTGCATACTTCCTACAGCATGCTGAAAGCAAATGGATCAGAGAACTAAGATCCTGGAAGAACACCTTGGCATAGGTCGGAGACTTCACACTCTGGTTCACTGGCCAGTGAACACATCAGACATTTCATAGCATCAGATGCTACCTACCAACAGATCAGGGCATTCACATCCTGGGACACAGACCAACAAAGAGATTACAGACATCAGCACCTGGACATGTAGCCATAAACAGATCAGAGACCTCAAACACAGTTTGGAGGCCTCACATGTGACATACATTATCAAATAGATCCGGGACCTGAAATCCTAGGATGTACATCCACACACAGATGAGAGCCTCACAACCCTCCCACGAAGTCACAAAAAGACCACAGACTTCAAACTCTACAACACACACCCACAAATAGATCAGAAACCTCAAGCCCTGGTTCATATATAACAAACAGATCAGAAAGTTCAAATCCTGGGATATGTTTGACAAACAATGTTGAGATCATAGGTACCTGAGACCCACAAATGGAGACCTTAAATCCTGCAATGCACAACCACAATCAGAGACCTTACAGGTTAAGGAAACACCAGCAGAGACCTGACATCTTTCAACATAGATCCATTAACAGATCAGAGAGCTCATGTACTAAGACATACTAGCAAACAGATCCAAGTCCTCAAGTCAAGGACATACACCCACAAAGAGCTCTGGACTCCCTCACACCCTGGACATACAAACCTAAACAAATCAGAGATCTAACATTCTGGTAAACACGTGATCAAACAAATCAAAAACCTCGTATCACCAGAATTACCCCCCAAGCATATCAGAGACCCAACAAACTGAAATGCAACCCACAAACATTGCAGAGACCTTAGATATTGGAATGTCCTCTCTAAATCAGGTCAGACACCTCACATACAAGGACATGTACCAAAAAAAATGTGTGGAGACCTCACATCCTGAGACATATCTCCACAAACAGCTGTAAGACCACAAGTTCTGGGACACACCCCCTCAAACATTCAAAGACCTCTCAACATGGTTCATACACCTACCCACAGATCAGAGACCTCCCACCATCAGACACACATTCACAAACAGATCATGGAGTTCACACCCTGGGATGTGCCCTGACAATCAGATAGAGACAGCGTAACCTGAGACATTGTTTTCATTTCCTATTGCTGCTATAAGAAGTCACAATCTTAGTGTCATAAAACAGCACACATTTATTATAGAAGCCAAAAATGGGTTTCAAAGGGCTAAACCCAAGTTGTTGGCAGAGCTGTGTCACTCCTGGAGGCCCTCGGGGAGAATCAAATGTTTCCTTGCCTTTTCCAGTTTCTAAAGATGCCTGCATTCCTTAGCTCTTAACTCCTTCCTCCATCTTCAAAGCCAGCAGCGTTTCATCTTCAAATCTTTCTCTCTGATCTTTACTGCTGTCATTACATCTGACATCTTCCCTGACCGACTGTTCTGCCTCTCTCCTATAAGGACCCTTGTGATTACCTTGTGCACACCTGGAAAATTCAGAACAACCTCCTTCATCTCAAGATGATTACTTCACATCTACAAAGGACTTTTTGACTTGTTCCAGAGATTAGGGCATGGACATCTTTCAGGGACCTTTATTCCAACAACCCCACATATACCTCCACACACAATTAAAAACACCCCATCCTGAGACACATACCAATAAGTAGCTCAAAGACTTCACATTCCGTGCCATATAATTCCAAAGAGGTCAGAGATCTCCAACCCTTGGCCATACATCCAAAAAAGGAGTGAGGCCCATGTTCTGTGCATATCATCTACCCACAAACAAGGCAGGGACCTCACAAACTGAAATATATAACCACAAATAGAAGACATCTCACATCCCTGACAAACACACACAAGGAACCAGAAACAAATTCTGTGATAGAAAGGTGAAAACAGAACAGAGACCTCATATGACAAATGTACCCACACAGAGGAGAGACTCTCTGCAACCCAAGACATACACTCACAAACATAGTAGAGCTCTCAAGTCCTGCAGCACACACCCACAATCAAGGAAGAGACCTCACATTCTAGGAAAACCAGCTTGAGGCTGATTATATACCTGACATCTTCACAAAACACCCACAAAGAGTTCCAAGG
>NW_011482078.1:0-1007 GCF_000754665.1 Bison bison bison | reverse complement strand
TGGTGATGGACAGGGAGGCCTGGTGTGCTGTGATTCATGGGGTCACAAAGAGTCAGACACGACTGAGCGACTTAACTGAACTGAGAAGGCTTTAAGTCAGCAGAGCAGAGACAGACATTCAAAATTAGAGACGTCATATCACAAAACACACACCTACAAAAAGCTCAGAGACCTAAAATCCTGAGGCATACACCAGAAATAGTTCACATCCCTCATCCAGAGTCACACATCTAGAGAGGGATCAGAGACCTCCAACCCTCAGACAGACATCTAAAGAGAGCAGAGAGATGTACATCGTGGGACATACACCCACAAACAGGTGTATGGAATAGGTCTGGAACCTCACAAATTGGGGACACATATTCCCACTCAAACAGACCTCATACCCTTGCCTAATAAGCAGAAGAGACTAGGAAAAAAACTTCAGTTACCATGATACACATACAAATGGATCAAAGACCTCGTCTGAGAAATACTATCAGAAATGGTTTGGAGACCTCAAACCCAACAATAAGAACCCACAATATGTCAGAGAGCTCATTTCCTGGAACATACTCCCAGAGTGATTAAAGATACTTTACATCTTGGCACATACATCCACAAAGAGATGAGAGAGCTCAAATCCTGGGACACATACCTGCAAACAGATCAGAGACCTCAACTCTGAGATACACACTCAAAAGGAACTCAGAAACCTCATACCTTGGATATACACATTTTAACACATAATACACCTCTCATCCCATCATATGTTTTAGCATCAGTTCAGTTCAGTCACTCAGTCATGTCTGACTTTGCAACCCCATGGACTGTAGCATGCCATGCCTCCCTGTCCATCACCAACTCCCAGAGTTTACTCAAACTCATCTCCATTGAGTCGGTAATGCCATCCAACCACCTCATCCTCTGTCACCCCCTTCTCCTCTTGCCTTCAATCTTTCCCAGCATCAGGGTCTTTTCAAATGAGTCAGCTCTTCACATCAGGTGGCCAAAGTATTGGAGCTGTC
>NW_011482077.1:10521-11154 GCF_000754665.1 Bison bison bison | reverse complement strand
TTATATATATATAATCGGAGAAGGCAATGGCATCCCACTCTAGTACTCTTGCCTGGAGAGTCCCATGGACGGAGGAGCCTGGTAGGCTGCAGTCCATGGGGTCTAAGAGTCGGATACTACTGAGCGACTTCACTTTCACTTTTCACTTTCCTGCATTGGAGAAGGAGATGGCAATCCACTCCAGTGTTCTTGCCTGGAGAATCCCAGGGACGGGGGAGCCTGATGGGCTGCGGTCTATGGGGTCGTACAGAGTCAGACATGACTGAAGCAACTTAGCAGCAGCAGTATATATAATATATGTATACACACACATGCATGTATATGTAATGGAATATTACTCAGCCATAAAGAAGAATGAAATAATGCCATTTGCAGAAACATGGATGGACCTAAAGATTATCATACTAAGTAACCTAAGTCAGAAAGAGAAAGGTAAATACCACACGATATCACTTACTTGTGGAATCTAAAAAATGATACAAATGACCTTATTTATAAAACAGAAATAGACCCATAGACATAGAAAACAAATTTATGGTTACCAGAAGGGAAAGGGGGGGGCTACAAATTAGAAGTTTGGGTTTAACAGATATATACTACTATATATAAAATAAATAAATAAGAACCTACTGT
>NW_011482077.1:9395-10421 GCF_000754665.1 Bison bison bison | reverse complement strand
AGATACTTTTGGCCAGGGAAGAAAGGATACTGGTGGGAGGGATCTGATGGAAGGCTAGTACCCACTGCCTGTGCTCCATCATAAGGTTCAGGTCATTTGCCAGTTGCACGGGACCAACTCAACTTAGGGATAATATGTTCCTGAAGTGTTGGCTCCAAAGAAATGTGGGTTAATTAATTAAATCTGCCCCCAAAGAACATCAGTACATGTTGGCATGATTTCAGTTTTAGTCCAAAACATATGGTATATGTCCTAATTTAAAGACCTTGATCTTATCAGAAATTTTTCTTTCTAATGTTAAATGGGATATACAGTTTTGCTGCATTCTGAACTAATTTTAGAAAATAATTCTCCATGATGTCTCAGTCAATTATTAACTGGGGTTTCAGATTCAGCTGGGGACTTTGGAATTATTTGTTTACCTGTGAAGAAAAATCTTCCATCCTTACACTTAGGAGAGGCTCTGGGATCCCATCTCTCCAACCCCTCTGTTTTGCAGATAAGAGAATTATGTCTCCTGCCACCCCACCCAGGGCTCTTTAGACTGCTCCCTATGATCTCCCTTCATTCTTTCAATAACCATTGATCAATGTCTCCCACAAAACTGGCATGTGTTAGAAGCGAATGATGAGGGGGGCAGATACAAAGATTAGGAGCCAGCAAAACAATAAATATCTTTTGACATAAAGTGTCCAAGAAAAAAGAATAGCTTGCTTTCATATTTACACAGATTTCTGCAAACTGTGTTTCCTTTAAGTGGCAGTGTGTCTATATTTTATCAATATATAAATAAAACAGTTACTAGAAAGGTAAGCCCCTTAAACCATAATGGAATACACTAAACTGTAAATGAACCATGAAACAAAGAGAAGAGTAGTTTGGTTTATCCAACCACCTCAACGTTATAATCAGAGTATAGAAGAATTTAGGCTGACCTATATGAAGCTAACATTTTTAGGTTAAAATGGTAATTAGTTGAAGATTTCATTGACTCATAACCTCAATGAGATGGAACATTCAGTAGCT
>NW_011482077.1:5524-6943 GCF_000754665.1 Bison bison bison | reverse complement strand
GTGCTAAGTACCTTACACATAGCATACCTCACACAAGTCTACAAGGAAGGAACAACTGTTTTGCCCATGGGAGGGATGAGAAGGCCAAAGCTCAAGTTAAGGAGGGACTCCCCCTCAGTCCATGGCTGGTAAGTGGCTTGGATCCTAACTGGAGCAACTCGGCTTCAGGGCCCATTCCTTCCTGCTACACTACATAACACTACCTCTTGTGGGTGTGGGAAGCAAATATTCTCTTGCCATCCTATCTAACAACCTGGATAACTCCCAGGGAACCAAACTGTGACAGGGCAGCGGTGTGTCTCTTGGCCCACCCAACCTTCAGATACCAACCAATGCTACGGAAGGATCCAAGTTCAGGATGTTCATCCGCTGCGGGGGTTGCAGACAATGGAAAGTCTGGTCGTCAACCGTTCCATTCTCTTCAGTGTCAACAAAGGTCTGGGTTGTGTGAGGGTCCAGGAAAATGAGCTCATCACCTGTTTTGAATGACACCTGATTAGCCTTTGAAGAATCACCCGCCCTGGCCCCACTGCTGTCCTTGGAAGGGTCACTCTGGTTGTCCTAACCCCTCCCTTGGTGACAATGGGAATGAGATAACAGAAAGCCCGAAGGAGAGTAAACATGCTCAAAGGAAGCCACTCACCCTCAAAGCCAATCATTCCATGTGAAGATTTGCCCTAGCATTTACATCTCCTCAAAGTCCAAGAACAAAAATGGAAAGGGACAGGTTTGGGGACAAGGGAGGAATGAGCAACCACAGATGACATGGCGGGCTCGGTGAGCAGCAGTAGCCAAGAGGTGGTAGGTGGAATCACCAGGCCATGAGTCCAGGTGCCATTAGGGAAGCTTCCTGACTCTTTCAACACTGGAAAGCACATTGCTCTAGACCACAGGTTCTTAGACCTATGGTCATAGAGCACATCTGGGCAAGAAAAAGGCCTTGGCCTCCCAAAGAAATGGGAATGCTGACTGTGCCACATATGAGATACCAGGGAGGTGACTTCTGGTCTTAATTTGCTAGCAAGTTAGTCAGTGTTAGAAAGTCAGTAATTCCTGTCAGAAGGCACTGCTTGGTCACATGAGTATCAGCACAGATACACCTCACTGGGAAAACTCAGTTTGAGATGATCAGCTGTTACAAATGGGAGAAAAAACAATGCTTCATCAAAAGGAAAATGTCTAGCCCAATAATGACTTGGGGGGGATTTGGGATAATAAAATCTCTACTTTCATCTGATATTCAAAGGGTTGAGAGTACCACTAAAGATCATGAGCTGATGTACCTAAGGGAGCACCCCAACCTCACTGTCCAGGCCTGAGAACCAAGTGGGCCTCTGTGTTCTAGACTGGGTTAGGGAAGCAAAGAGAGATCTGTCTGAGGCAGGGGGATGGGGTAGGGAAGGACACCCCAAAGGTCTC
>NW_011482077.1:2141-5424 GCF_000754665.1 Bison bison bison | reverse complement strand
GGGTTCATGCTCCTTTGGGCTTCCTTGGTGGCTCAGACAGTAAGGAATCTGCCTGCAACGTGGGAGACCTGAGTTTAATCCCTGACTTGGGAAGATCCCCTAGAGGAGGCCTTGGCAACCCACTCCAGTATTCTTGCCTGGAGAATCCCCATGGACAGAGGAGCCTGCGGGCTATAGTCCATGGGGTCGCAAACATGGGGTCAGTCAGACATGACTGAGTGACTAAGCATGCCCACATGCTCATTCAAAAATTGCACAGCCATGTGTCTGACTTCGTCAGGACTTGGTCAATAGATGTGGATCATAGACTTATTTATAGAAATAAAGTAACTTACTGACTAGCCCAAGTTTTTAGTTCAAACCAGTGGTCAATCTTTGACAGGAAAGAAAGCATTTCTTCCTCCAGAGGATCCTGCGTCTTCTGCATTGGTAGGAAGATTCTTTTAGTGCTGAGCCACCAGCGAAGCGTTTGGTTTAAGGTACTAGGAATAATAACAGTGTCCTCTCTGAGTCTGGCCCTTTTCCATGTGTTTGTGTATATCTGTATGTGTATGTATGCATGAATGTGTAGTGGAGCTCTGTGGGCTGGACTATTTCTGACATTGCTTAAAAGAGATACAGTAGATTGAAAAAGCCCTAGAAATTACATGGGGACTGTATCAAGGTCTCCGACGAGGCCCGAGAAGAAGGAGCAGGCAGGTCCACCATCTGTAGACACCCAGTTCATGTGACAAGAGCTCCAGGTGGCACCCTCTACCAAACCACAGGAGACAAACATCTCTTCTCTAAGCAGAAAAAATCGCCCAGCCAGGCCACAGTCTTGTACACCAGGAGCATCTCCCAGCTTCCTACTGGGCAAGAGACCACTAGAGAAGCAAGGGGGTATGTTAGCTGCTGCTGCTACTGCTTCTAAGTCACTTCAGTCATGTCCAAATTTTTCGACCCCATGGACCGTAGCCTGTCAGGTTCCTGTGTTCATAGAATAATCCAGGCAAGAATACTGGAGTGGGTTGCCATTCCCTTTTCCAGGGGATCTTCCTGACCCAGAAATCAAACCCCAGTCTCCTGCATTGCAGGTGCTTCTTAACTGCTGAGCCATTGGGGAAGCCATTATAATGATAAATTATATATATATATACACACATACATGGAGAGAGAAAGGGGGATGGAGGAAGAGAGAGTACCCTCTGTAGAGTTCCTGGTTCAGAAAATGGAAGCTGTCATCTGTCCCCTCCCTTCAGACGTTCTATCAATCAGGTCCCCCACCCCAAACCTAATACAGTAACTGGGTGAGTCAGAAAGGGGGAGTTGAGGTGACTTTGGAGCCTCAAGTAAAGGTTAAACAAAAGATTTATGAAATTACTGGGCAAGTGGACACTATGTAAACCTCTGTTTTGGGAACTGGGGATTGTCACGCCTCTTTCATAAGCAGTCCAACCCCACCAAAGTCTCCCCAGCCCAGGGGCCCCCAGGAGAAGCAGAGCTGTGACAACTTGGCAAATTCTCTCTGGGTAACCTGGGATAAGGAGGCCAGGGTGCCCAGGAATTCATTGAGATCCCTCCACAATTATTTTCCAACCTGTTTTCAGTTTGTCTTCAAGCACAGACAATAGGAAATAGATTTTTGCAAGAGTTCCTTTGACAGGAACCCAGAAGCTTAGAAACAGAGAACATCTAAATTTATAAAACTCCAACTACTGGGTTTTGAACTTTAGAAAGTAAAAGCCTCCACGTTTCAAGTGTTCCATCAAGCTGTAGTTCTCAAGCTCGACCAGGAGGTGGCAGCGTTCGAGAGCGAGCCCAGCAACTGCAGAGAAACCCCACCTTAAGGAGAGAAGAGTAAGCAGCTGAAAGAAGCATTGGGGTTAGGCTGGCTCTTTACTGAGTGCTTTACTGTGAGCTGACAACATGGTGAGCTGGGGGTCAGCCCTATTTTACATAAAGGGAACCTGAGACTGAAAGAGTTGCCTCGCGAACTCTGTCACACACCGAGCCAGTGGGAGGCAGGCCACATACAGGGGCCAGGTCTGTCTGTTCCCACTTACCTCACCTCTCTGAATCTCTGAGGAAGAGATGGGTTGGGGGGGTGGCCAAGCTCATCTCACTGTGTCCTCTGCACATCCCTCACACCATTCCCCACGCCTGCTCTGGCTCTCCTTTGTACCCTAAACTCATAAGTTCCTCAAAGCCCACTCCTGCCAGAGGTGGCGGTATTCCGCTTCCCTGGCCACATTGCTCCCTTACTCTGTCGCACTAACCAGGTAGGCCCTTGGTACTCAAAGTGTGGCACCAGCAGCACCTGCCCTACCTAGTGAGAAATGCAGGCTCTCAGGCTCCACCCCAGACCTGCTGAACCTGCATGTTAATCTCAAGGTGATTCATGTGCACGTGAAAGTTTAGAAGAGCCAGGCTGCTCCTTTTTTGTGCCAAGGGCCTTCAATGTCTCTGGTCACAGCTAGTGAGGAAGATGGCGGGGTTTCCAGAGGTGTCCACTGAGGCAGGAATGTCGGGCTGCTCATCAGGATCCACATTAGGTTAGCTGTTTTAAGGCTGAGCCTCCACTATCATAAAAGGGATACCTCTGTTTTCACCTCCTCTAATTTCCACCCAGTCAAGCCTCTGAACAATAACCTAGGAGGCCCAGCTGTGTGGTCTTGGGAAGTCAGAAGATGGCTCCTGGCCCAAATGCCCAAGCTCCAGTTAGAAGGAGATCGGCAAGGCCAGGGAAGTGAAGCCCTGCCGCTCTGGGTCCCAGAGGAAAAAAGAGGTGCTGAAGCAATGCTGTGACCTTGGGGTCGTCCAGTGTGAACACAGCCATGGCACCATCATATTGAGAGGGAAAGAGACGGAGACACTGGTCTCTGTGAGGCACAGGTAGGTGTTACCCTCCTGTAACACCTACAGGCAGGATGAGCTGCCTATAGGCCACAGCATCTCCAGGCTAGGCCAGGGCCTCCTAACTGGAATTGCCTGGTCTTCCATGCAGACCTTGTTGTGCCCACCCTCCCCTAGCCCACGGTGACTTACTTGTGATTACTCTTTTCTTACCTAAGAATCCTATGAAATAATAGGCGTTATTTGGTTTTCCTCCTAATGCCCCTAAAGACTGTGGCATCTTAAAACACTCCTGGAGGGAAAAAGAACGCAAGATTCTCAGCTCACTTGTGGACTGCTGCTCACGGATCTCCGTGCTCACGATGGTGGTGGGATGGGCGGGCCACAGGCGGCTTGGGGAAAGGTGTGACTTACTTTGAAGGCGTCGACATAGACGGGGTTGATTTGG
>NW_011482077.1:0-2041 GCF_000754665.1 Bison bison bison | reverse complement strand
ATTCAGGTCAGGTCTGGCTCCTTTGACCGAGCTCTGGAATATTCCATGTCCAGGGACTTTGAAAATGCCAGAGTCACTGTTTCTGAGCCTCAGAAAGAAGGCCTTGCTTTTTATAAAAATGGAACAGGCTGCCTTGCAAAATGATGTTACTCCAATGGGCAAGAGAGGACCAGTACACCTGCTCCCAAGAGATTTTGTTTTCTTTTCTAAAATGTGAGACATTCTGACTCATTGCTTAAAAAAAAAAAGGAAAACTGTTACTTATATGTGTGTGTGTGTGTGTGTGTGTGTGTGTATATATAGGCTTCCCTATTGGCTCAGCAGGTAAAGAATCTGCCTGCAATGCAGGAGACCCCAGTTCGATTGCTGGGTTGGGAAGATCCCCTGGAGGAGTGTGTGGTAACCCACTCCAGTCTTCTGGCCTGGAGAATTCCATGGACTGTATAGTTCATGGGGTTGCAAAGAGCTGGCCACAACTGAGTGACTTTCACTTTCAGAGGAGATTAGAAAGAAAACCCGTTTAAAAAGAGATTATCTGAGGAAAATATGTTGTCTATTTCTCCCTTATTTTCTTCTCTAGCCAGTTTGAAGAAGACATTTTTAACCTGGCTACTATGGGATTTGGGGGTAAAACCCAGTCTCAACAACCAACAAAATGAAACAAAAACACATTCTCTCGCAAACTAAAGTAGCTCCCAGTAAGAGGTTAGTTACCATTATATTTTCATTTCATTCATTTTATCTTTCCCCAAAATAATAATAACATAATCATTATCATCACATACTGCTGTTCCTGATAATAACATTCATGATGAGTAAGAATCCACCTAAATTCTTTTTCAAATATATGTTTCCATTTACTTGTTGTTGGGAAGTTCAAATTTTAGAAGAAAGAAGCAAATTCTGAGGGATATCATTTATAAACCAACAATATCAAACTAGGTTTTGGGATCAGCACAGCCATTCCAATGTTTTATACTTTCTACCCTGGCTTCTTGCAGTGGTTCCTGAAATACCACCAGATCCTCACTCACCTAACCAACAATGGCCCAAAAGGCACTACAGACTAAAGTAAGAAAGTGGTCTCAGAGAGGCTGCACTGTTAGCAAAGGGTGATTCCAAGATAATAGGTTTCACCTGGGTCCCCAAGAAATCCAGACTACTCCTCTCACAAGCACATTTCCAAAACATTCTAGTTCACTGAAGGTTCGCTAATAACTGAAACAGTGCCCATTTGTATTTTGCATGAAGCAGGTCCTGTCATCATGCTCCAGAGAGCCTAAGGATTAAAGTAGCAACCAAAGAAGGCTGCTGCTGCTGCTGCTGCTACGTCGCTTCAGTCGTGTCTGACTCTGTGCGACCCCTGAGACGGCAGCCCACCAGGTTCCCCCATCCCTGGGATTCTCCAGGCAAGAACACTGGAGTGGGTTGCCATTTCCTTCTGCAATGCATGAAAGTGAAAAGTGAAAGTCAAGTCGCTCAGTCGTATCCGACTCTTAGTGAAACCATGGACTGCAGCCTACCAGGCTCCTCCATCCATGGGATTTTCCGGGCAACAGTACTGGAGTGGGGTGCCATTGCCTTCTCCGACCATAGAAGGCTAGATGGTTTTAATTTTCTGATGCCTAAATCAGCATCAAACTCTGGCTGCCATTTTCATTCACTCATTCATCAGGTATTTTTTGAGCACTTACAGGTACCAGGTGGTTTCATGTGCTAATGTTATAGGCGTGAACAAGGAAAACACAATTTCTGCCCTCATGGAGTTTCCATTTGGTAATAGGCTGTCAGGAAGGACAGTGACAATAGGTGAGGTGGCCTGTGGGTGTAAGTGCCAATGCCACTCACCCCATTCATTTCCAAAGCAGTGGTCCTGGCCTCTCCATGTTACCTCTTGCTGTGGGAGGTGAATTCTGGGACTTAATAGGACAATCGCAAAAGGACCATGCTGGGGTACCCTGAGTTTACTAAAAGATGACAAACTGATTCCAAGACTCCCTTGGGGTTTGTGTCTTCCAATAGGTGGTGAGTCCCTTGAAGC
>NW_011482076.1:10111-11898 GCF_000754665.1 Bison bison bison | reverse complement strand
CCACAGAAAAAGAACCAACAATGGCCCTTAATTATCTGAGGTGATCAGATGTATAATAGAAATATAAATTGTAACTGCACTGAGGTATGATTTCTAACCTTGACAAAAACAGAAAACTTTGACAACATACTCCGTTGTTAAGGTTGTGAGAACAATCACTTTTGACGTTGCTAGTGAAGCTAGTGAAGCTACTGAGCTAGTCGCTCAGTTCTGTCCGAGTCTTTGCAATCCCAGGAACCATACTGTACATGGAATTCTCCAGGCCAGAATACTGGAGTGGGTAGCCTTTCCCTTCTCCAGAGGATCTTCCCAACCCAGGGATCAAACCCAGGTCTCCCACACTGCAGGTAGATTCTTTACCAACTGAGCTATCAGGTAAGCCCTCATACATTGCTAATGGTAAAGCAAAACGGTACTGGCTCTAAGAATTTGAATTAGCAAAATTACACATGCATTTTCTCTGAGACCCAGAAATCCCACTTCTAGGAATCTATTTCCAAGATACACTCAGAAACATGCATAAAGCTGCTTCTCCATTAATTGCAAAAGCAAAACAGTTGCAAAAAAGAAAAAGAATGAAAGAAATATCTTACACTTTTTGGGGAACCTTTTGGGTAACAAGTGTGGGAATTTATATGCACACTCAAACACATGAACATACATGGTTGCTAATATTTTCCAAAAGACAATAGAAGGATAAACCAAAATAGTAAATTTGGGAAAGAAGACAAAAGAGAGGTAGTGGGAAGAACAAAGATAAAAACTAGGTATTTTTCAATGTGACTTGTATTATAGTTTTGACCTTAGCACCATCTTCATTTTTCTATACATGTGAAAAATAACATTAAATAAAACAGAAAAAAGTGAAGCAATCCCTAACATAACAAATAAATTGAAACTCACTATTATTAATTTGCCAACAAAGGTCCGTCTAGTCAAAGCTATGGTTTTTCCAGTAGTCATGTATGGCTGTGAGAGTTAGACTATAAAGAAAACTGAGTGCTGATGAATTGATACTTTTGAACTGTGATGTTGGAGAAGACTCTTGAGAGTCTATTGGACAGCAAGGACATCCAACCAGTCCATCCTCAAGGAAATCAATCTTGAATATTTATTGGAAGGACTGAATGCTAAAGCTGAAACCCCAATACTTTGGCCACCTGATGCGAAGAACTGACTCGCTAGAAAAGACCCTGATGCTGGGAAAGATTGAAGGTGCGAGGAGAAGGGGATGACAGAGGATGAGATGGCTGGATGGCATCACTGACTGGATGGACATGAGTTTGAGCAAGCTCTGGGAGTTGGTGATGGACAGGGAAGCCAGGCATTCTGCAGACCATGGGGTCGCAAAGAGTTGGACTCAACTGAGTGACTGAACTGACTGACTGATTATTACTTTATATAAAATTTGTGGCCTAATGGCAAAGATATTTACCTCAAACATTTAAAAATAGAATGTTGACTTTATATATCTAAGCATATAAAAATGAAAATCACAGAATCTTAGGTTGCGCTATTGGGATCATTCTAAAACTCTTGTAAAGATATATACATACTTCACCATACACAGAGTAGAGTAAACCATATATACAATTACACTTATATCACTAAGAACCAAGATCTTCAGCATAAAAGACAACATCAAGATACAAATCAAACATGAAACAGAATCCTATAGTGTCCATTTTTTAATATAAATTTATTTATTTTAATCGGAGGCTAATTACTTTATAATATTGTATTGGTTTTGCCATACATCAACATGAATCCACCATGGATGTACACAT
>NW_011482076.1:9054-10011 GCF_000754665.1 Bison bison bison | reverse complement strand
GCTTGTAGACTTTTGGATAGCAGCCATTCTGACTGGCAAGGGGGGCAGTCCTCTACTATAATGTCCATTTAAATGTGGGAAATTAGTAATATGAAGTTAGAATGTATAGATTTACTTACTTTTGTAGAAATGTTCTTTTCTGTCAACTTTATATTTCCGTTTTTTGTTTAAGAGCTTGGTAGGGAACAGCTTGAGACCAGTCAGTTATCATATTCAGCATGGAAATGCTGAATAGGCACAGAGGGCGCTGCCTGCCCTCAGACTAATCTGCAACCTTGACTTTAGTAGCAGTAAACTCTGGAACTCGATAGGTTCATTGACCTTCAAGTTCCTCCTCAGTCACAGCCTTTCCAGCAGCGGCCCACTCTTTTCAATCTCCTCAGGATCTCTGTGGAAGTAGAGGTTAGGCGCAACCTCCTGTGAATTCACGCAGGGAAACGTGCTGTGCATGTGCAGAATCTCCGGGTCCAGCAGCCACTGCGTCAGCCCCAACTGAGGATGTTCCCTTGTTGCTGAATGGGGCGGCAATGTCTACATAGCCTAGAGGAGAATCTGTATTACATTGAACAATAGTAGACAAGTTAACTTAAGACGCCTCTGGGAGAGGCAGATGGTCAGTCCTGGGATCTGTAACTACAAGAAGTCGAGGCTCCTGGAAAGCTGCCTGGATCTGGTTAGTGAAGTTTCCAGAACTGAAGTGGCCAGCAATAGAGGTGGCCTGAGTATCAGCTACAGATTTCAGTGCATCCCACTGGCCAGTATTCCTGAAGGAGAAGATGCCAATATCAGATGGATTTTCAGTGGCAACCATGGCATGAGCTGCTGGCAGAAACTTCTCCCAGGGTCTTTCACACTTAAGATGTAGATGCCACCACTTTCCTTTTTGTAGATATAATGTTCCATTTGAAAGTCAAGGTTGGTGCCACCTGAGTAGGTTCCTGTGGCAAGGAATTTAGG
>NW_011482076.1:6146-6533 GCF_000754665.1 Bison bison bison | reverse complement strand
TTGTTCTGATGGGCAGGGCCATGCTCAGTAAATCTTTAATCCAATTTTCTGTTGATGGACTCATTTGAAAAGACCCTGATACTGAGAAAGATTGAAGGAGGGAGGATAAATGTATGACAGAGGATGAGATTGTTGGATGGCATCACTGACTCAAAGAACATGAGTTTGAGTAAACTCTGGGAGTTGGTGTTGGACAGCGAGGCCTGGCGTGCTACAGTCCATGGGGTCACAAACAGTCAGAAACAACTGAGCGACTAAACTGAACTAAATAAGCATAATACATCATGACCAGTGGGCTGTTTAGAACTTTTCAAGATCAAGTTGTGTTTGCCTAACAGTACACTTAACTGTCGTGTTGAGAAGAGACTGGCATGTGAGAAGAGGCAG
>NW_011482076.1:5748-6046 GCF_000754665.1 Bison bison bison | reverse complement strand
TGATTCATGGACCTAACATTCCAGGTTCCTATGCAATATTGCTCTTTACAGCATCGGACTTTACTTCCATCACCTGTCACATCCAGAATTGGATGTTATTTTTGCTTTGGCTCCATCTCTTCATTCTTTCTGGAATTATTTCTGCACTGATCTCCAGTAGCATATTGGGCACCTACTGACCTGGAGAGTTCATCTTTTAGTGTCCTATCTTTTTGCCTTTTCATACTGCTCATGGGATTCTCAAGGCAAGAATACTGAAGTGGTTTGCCATTCCCTTCTCCAGTGGACCACGTTTTGT
>NW_011482076.1:4496-5648 GCF_000754665.1 Bison bison bison | reverse complement strand
AGTATTTTGAAAAATAGAAATCTGATTATTCACTAAGTCCCTTCAATGACTAACTTTTCCCTTTTGGATGTCTGACTCCTAGAAATCAATAACTATCACTCCAAAAGGCTATCACTTACACTATGCAATCTCCACCTTCTGTCTGGCTGAGTCCTATTCATTCATTCTCCAGTTCTTAACCTAAATGTGGTGTTCTCAAGAAGACCATCACTCAGACAGGTTTTTTTCCATTGCCATTGGTTCCCATAGAATTCTGGTTTCTCCTACCTTCAGGATGAATGCTACCATTCATCAAGCTACATTATAGTATTTATTTAACTGGATGTTTTATCAACTGTTTTGTAATTTGGAGAAGAGGGAATTGTAAGTATTTTACTTTTATCATATCCTTAGAACTTGAAGAATGTTTGACACAGTACATAGTAAATAAATATTTCAGATGAATTGTTAATAAATTACCTAATTAAGTACTTGCATTTCATATTTGCACAAGGATTATTAAGATCTCCAAGAAAACAAATGGTATGCTTCATAACAGCATGCCAAATGGTGTTCATTATTATATTTGCTAAAAATAACTTCATAGAATGAGTTTTTCTTTTACTTAAAGCATAAATTTATATATATATCTTGCTGTTGCTAAGTTGTGTTTGATTCTTTACGACCCCATAGATTGTAGTCCACCAAGTTCCTCTGTCCATGGGATTTCCCAGGCAAGACCCATGTCTCCAGCATTGGCAGGCAGATTCTTTACCACTGAGCCACCAGGGAAGCCCCAATATATACATATATTTATATATATATACATATACATATATATATTATATATATATACACATCAGTTCAGTTCAGTCGTTCAGTCGTGTCCAACTCTTTGTGACTCCATGAATTGCAGCATGCCAGGCCTCCGTGTTCATCATCAGCTCCCAGAGTTCACTCAAACTCATGTCCATCGAGTCAGTGATGCCATCCAGCCATCTCATCCTCTGTCGTCCCCTTATCCTCCTGCCCCGAATCCCTCCCAGCATCAGAGTCTTTTCCAATGAGTCAACTCTTCCCATGAGGTGACCAAAGTTCTGGAGTTTCAGCTTGAGCACCATTCCTTCCAAAGAACACCCAGGACTGATCTCTTTTAGAATGGACTGGTTGGGT
>NW_011482076.1:0-1204 GCF_000754665.1 Bison bison bison | reverse complement strand
CACTACCCCGACCTCGGACGTGGGGTAGCTCCTCTCGGCCTCGCTTTTGCGAGGTCCATCGCATATGCATACATAAATATAAACTTAATTAAAACAGTGCACCTATTGACATTTTACTTTAAAAATAATTACTTCAATCCTGGAGTAACTAGAACTTCATTTGTACAATGTGAAAATGAAGCGAATGTTTCTTTCTACATATTTTATTCCACTACCTATCAATATGATAACTGAAAAGAATAGACACATTAGAGAACATTTATTTCTCATTCTGTAACCAATAGTGAAAGATAATGAATGACTCTAAAATGGAAGTCAATGAGATCTAAGAATAATTTTTAAAAGGAGGGAGCATATTTGAAACTTTAGGGAAGGATTAATAACCTAAGTATGTCATTGATAAAATAAACTTCACAAAATAAAGAACTAATAACAAACTAGAAACATTGTGTATTCATGGCCTTTTTAAAAATAGTTTCTTTTCTGGTTTTAGCTAGAATTTTACCCAGCATTAATTGCATACTATCTACCAGACATACTCATGTGGAAAACCTGGTACACAGTCCCCAATGCCCAGAAAAATGCCTTTTCTTTTCCTTTGTAAAAATGAACTAGACTTCTTGAATAAAAGCTGATCCTGTGGCCTGGAACATAGTATGGCTGCCCAAAAGTGAGGAGGATTTCAGAGATGGCTTGGCTAGCACAAGGACAAGTGAGCTCAGTTTAAAAAGGATTCTCATGATCTAAGTTTTGACAATATATACATAACAGAGGAAATACTACTGTAATTATTTGAAACAAGTCGAGTCTGTGAATGCATAACTCTTTAGTTATAATCATAAAAGGAAAGTTTAGTATGAAGTTTAAAAACAAGAACATTATAATGTAAGTGAAAGCTGATATCAATCAGTTCAGTTCAGTTCAGTTCAGTCTAGTCGCTCAGTCATGTCCAACTCTTTGTGACACCATGGACTGCAGCACGCCAGGCTTCCCTGTCCATCACCAACTCCTGGAGCCTACTCAAACTCATGTCCATCGAGTCAGAGATGCCATCCAACCATCTCATCTTCTGTCATCCCCTTCTCCTCTTGCCTTCAATCTTTTACACGATCAGGGTCTTTTCTAATGAGTCAGTTCTTCACATCAGGTGGCCAAAGTATTGGAGTTTCAGCTTTAGCATCAGTCCTTCCAATGAATATCCAGG
>NW_011482075.1:19508-20165 GCF_000754665.1 Bison bison bison | reverse complement strand
CCCTCTGCTCCCTCCTGCCCCAGTCCTGCCAAGTAAGCACACACAAAGAAGTTTTCAGACAGAAGTCTCTAAAGGATGAAAAGCAGCTGAAGTGGTGGTGTAGAGTTTAGTCATGTACTTCAGGATCAGTGCTCTTTGAATACCAAAAAAAACCACATGTATGTAATAGAGAATAATTTTTACGGTTTTGAAGGCTGGACCCTTGATGTCCCAGCAATTGATGAGTTGATGGGGCTACTAAGATTTTATAACTGTTGGTAGATGTTCATGTATCTGGAAGTGCAAAGCAGTCTTTATATGTGGCCTTCTTTCCCAAATCTGGGCTTCCCTGATAGCTTAGTTGGTGAAGAATCCGCCTGCAATGCAGGAGACCCTGGTTCAATTCCTGGTAGGGAAGATCCACTGGAGAAGGGAGAGGCTATCCACTCAAGTATTCTTGGGCTTCCCTGGTAAAGCTTCCCTGATAGCTTAGCTGGTAAAGAATCTGCCTGCAATGTGGTAGACCTGGGTTCGGCCTGGAGGAGAAAGGAAAGGCTACCCACTCCAGTATTCTGGCCTGGAGAATTCTGGACTGTGTAGTCCATGGGGTTGCAAAGAGTTGGACACAACTGAGTGACTTTCTCTTCAGTTCCCAAATCTAATTCTAAATATAACTCT
>NW_011482075.1:14301-16466 GCF_000754665.1 Bison bison bison | reverse complement strand
CTCCTTGCAGTCCTAGGGACTTTCAAGAGTCTTCAGCACCACAGTTCAAAAGCATCAATTCTGCAGCCTCTTTTACAGTCCAGCACTCACATCCATGCATCACTGCTAGAAAAGCCATAACTTTGACTGTATGGCCTTGTGTTGGCAAAGTGATGTCTCTGCTTTTTAATATTTTCAGTCTCTAGCTTTCTCATAGCTTTTCTTCCAAGAAGCAAGTGTCTTTTAATTTCATGGCTTCAGTCACCATCCACAGTGATTTTGGAGCCCAAGAAGATGAAGTCTTACCACTGTTTCCAGTTTTTTTCTCACCTGTTTGCTATGAAGTGATAGGACCAGAGGCCATGGTCTTAGTAGTTTTTTGAATGTTGAGTTTTAAGCCAGCCTCTTCACGCTCCTCTTTGACATTCATCAAGAGATTCTTTAGTTCCTCTTTGCTTTCTGCCATTAGTATGGTGGTATCTGCATATATGAGGTTGTTAATGTTTCTGTCAGCAATCTGGATTGCAACTTCTGCTTCATCCATCCAGGCATTTCACATGATATACTCTGTATATAAGTTAAATAAATAGGGTGATAAAACACATACTTGGCATACTCCTTTCCCAATTTTGAACTAATCCTTTGTTTCATATCTGGTTCTACATGTTGCTTCTTAACCTGCATGCAGGTTTCTCAGGATGCAGGTAAGCCGGTATGGTATTCCCATCTCTTTAAGAATTCTCCACAGCTTGTTGTGATCCACAAACTTAAAGTCTTCGGCGTAGTCATTGAAACAGAAGTAGATGTTTTTCTGGACTTCCTTTACCTTTCCTGTTATCCAGTAGATGTTGGTAATATGATCTCTAGTTCCTCTGTCTTTTCTAAATCAGTCTTGTCCATTTGGAAGTTCTTTGTTCATGTACTATTGAAGCCTAGCTTGAAGGATTTTGAGAAGCCCTTCAAGGTTTTTATCTCTCCTTTCTGTTCTCTGAACTTTGAATTCAGTTGGGTATATCTTTCCCTTTTTCCTTTGCCTTTCACTTCTCTTCTTTTCCCAGCTATTTGTAAGGCCTCCTCAAACAACTACTTTGTCTTGTTGCATTTCTCTTCTGGGGGGATGAAATGATCACCAACTTCTATGTGATGTTACGAACCTCTGTCTTCAGGCTCTCTGTCTACCAGATCTAACCCCTTGAATCTATTTGTCACCCATATTATGTAATCATAAGAGATTTGATTTAGGTCATACCTGAATGGCCTAGTTTTCCCTGCTTTCTTCAATTTAAGCTTGAATTTTGCAGTAAGGACCTGATGATACAAGCCATAGTCAGCTCCAGCTTTTGTTTTTGC
This sequence comes from Bison bison bison, assembly GCF_000754665.1. Lineage (NCBI taxonomy): Eukaryota > Metazoa > Chordata > Mammalia > Artiodactyla > Bovidae > Bison > Bison bison. The sequence goes on along the minus strand of NW_011482075.1, from coordinate 15,137 downwards.
TGATTGTGTAGAACTTCCCCATCTTTCACTGCGAAGAATGTAATCAGTCTGATTTTGAAATTGACCATATGGTGGTGTCTGGTATTTACTATGAGCAGTGCATTCTCTTGAGAAAACTGTTAGCCTTTTCCCAGCTTCATTTTGGACTCAAAGGCCAAACTTGCTTGTTAACTCCAGGTGTCTGTTTACTTCCTGCTTTTGCATTCCAATCCCATATGATGAAAAGGACATCTCTTTTTTCATGTTAGTTCTAGGAGGTCGTGTAGGTCTTAATAAAGCTGATGAACTTCAGCTTTGTCAGCGTTGGTAGTTGGGACATAAACTTGGATTACTGTGATGTTGAAAGGTTTGCCTTGGAAACAAAGCAAGATCATTCTGTCAATTTTGAGATTGCACCCAAGTACTACATTTCAGACTCTTGATGACTGTGAGGGCTACTCCATTCCTTCTAAGGGATTCTTGCCCACAGTAGTAAACATATGATTATCTGAATTAAATTCACCCATTCCCATCCATTTTAATTCACTGTTTCCTAAAATGTCAGTCTTCACTGTTGCAATCTCCTTTTTCACCACATCAAATTCACCTTGATTCATGGAGCTAACAATCCAGGTTCCTATGCAGTATTGTTTTTCACAGCATTGGACTTTACTTTCACCACCAGATGCACCCACAAGTGGGTCTCATTTCTGCTTTGGCGCAGCGTCTTCATTCTTCTAGAGCTGTTTCTCAACTCTTGTCCAGTAGCATATTAGAGACCTTCATTCTTTCTGGAGCTGTTCTTGCACTCTTGTCCAATACCATATTGGAGACCTACCAACTTGCGGAGTGCTCAT
>NW_011482075.1:9865-12168 GCF_000754665.1 Bison bison bison | reverse complement strand
CCATGGACTGTATAGTTGTAGAGAGTCAGGCATGACTGAGCAACACTCATTTTCTTTCACACAGGAATTTGATCTGTGTTATCCTTTTGGTTAGCTTTCTGTTACCATGGTTTGCGTTATGGAAATGGAGATTTTTATTCTTGCTTCTTTTGTCTGCCTTCTGATACATAAGATAAAAGGTTTGTGTCAGCTTCCTGATAGGAGGGACTGGTTGTGGGGAAAACTAAATCTTCCTTTGGTGGTCAGGGCCCTACTCAGTAAAATGTAGTCCAGTTTTCTGCGTATGGGTGGGGCTATGCTGTAGTTTGGCCTGAGACAGTCCAGTCATGGAATTTGCAGTTTCTGTATTAGGCTGTAGGCTCTATGGTAGTTGTAAAGGAGGCTTCCTCCCCAAGGACTTAGACCCACATGCTGCATCTCTGAGGACTGTTGCCTGCTAGTGCCCCTGACCCTGCAGCAGTCTACTGTTGAGCTACGCTTCTGCAGGAGATTCCCTAGCGCCACAGGCAAGTCTGGCTTGTGGGGTCACTGCTCCTTTACCCTGGAACACAAAGTTTTGTTTGTGGCTTCCAAGAGTTTCTTTTCCCCCAATCCTGTGGAAGTTCTGCTGACCTTCATATTTGGAGACCACAAATCACTGATGACTCTGATATTTCTTGCCTCCCAATGTGGCTGGAAATACTTCATTTCACACTACCTTTAAGAATATTATCTCCCCAGATGCAAGTCATTACATATTCCATCTTAGGGAAAATTATAGTCATCAGATCTGATAATATTTATTTAAAGTGATTCTAAACCCACTGTCACCCCCACCCCATGGCAACATCCAAGGAAAAAAACTGCCACTTCATTGAGATTGTCTCCTGTATTGGGGTAAAATTATTGATGTTTGTGTACTGTATCTCTTAGGTTTACTGGAATAGAAAGGTGTTTTAAGAGGGATTAGGTAGCATTAAAAACTTAAGGATACCTTCATACTCAGACCTAGAATTACTGATATTTTGAAGACCTGATTAAGACACAAAAGAAGAAACCCACCAACATTAAAATGAATCACCATGTTGTGTTGAATATGAAGCCATCATAGCCATCATTTGTTAACTAAGAATGACATGTAAATTATTCAGATTAAATTCAGATTCTATTTCTTTCACTGTCATTTAGAGAAGTAAGACATAGTAGAGAAGTTCTAAAAGAAACTAAGAGTCTCAAATGACAAAAGACACTATCTGAGAATTATCAGCTTCATTGTCATTTAATGGAAACTAACAGTCACACAACCGAAAAGCATCAGAGGACATCTTGAATTGTCACAAACACATTAATGCTTACTGAGCTAGAAATAAGGTTGAATTATGTCGGTAGTTTTGTTTATTGTGTGCAGGTATTGAGTATAATATTTTAAGAAATTAAAAAGCTTTGAGTTTTCTTTTTTATAACATTAAGGGGTCACTAAGAGTTGGACACGACTGAGTGACTTCACTTTCACTTTTCACTTTCATCATTGGAGAAGGAAATGGCAACCCACTTCATTGTTCTTGCCTGGAGAATCCCAGGGACAGGGAGCTTGGTGGGCTGCTGTCTATGGGGTTGCACAGAGTTGGACACGACTGAAGCAACTTAGCAACAGCAGTTAGCTGAAAGTCCTCATGTGTAATATCTCCTTTTGCACTGAAACCATATAAGCTAAATTAGGATGTGGCTTCAAAGTCTGGGCTTTCATAACAAGGAATAAGCTTCTGTATTTAGATGAAATCATTTAGCGTAGTTCCTGGAGCTTTGTAGTTGGCCAATAAATAGATGTTTGTTAGATAATAATTGCCAGAGATGTGGTTAAAATATAAGTGTTTTTGAAAAGATGCCTTTTTAAGCTGTAATTATAATGTGATTATGCTAAATGAATTATTTAAAATACTTTGCAATAAACTGTATTTGAGGGTAAAATTTTATAAACTAATTACTGATTTCTCATATTTTCCCCAAGGTTTTTATTAAAGGATGGCCAGCTGTGGCTTTGTGCGCCTCAGGCAAAACAAATATGGAAATGCTTAGCAGAGAACGCAGTTTATGTTTGTGATCGTGAAGCCTGTTTTAAGTGGTATTCCAAGTTAATGGGGGATGAACCAGACTTAGATCCTGATATTAATAAGGAATTCTTTGAAAGTAATGTGCTTCAACTTGATCCTTTCCTGTTAACTGAAAATGGGATGAAATGTTTTGAACGATTCTTCAAAGCTGTTAATTGTCGAGAAGGGAAACTAGTAACAAAAAGAAGAGCCTATATGATGGATGATTTGGAA
>NW_011482075.1:8163-9765 GCF_000754665.1 Bison bison bison | reverse complement strand
TTGCTTTTAATTTATGTATATTTATTCTCTTTGGTGTTTGTGCTAGGAATTGAGGGGTAGAAGGAAGGTGCTGGGTGGGAGCTGTTCACCCTTAAGTTCTTGTTATATCATTTTTATTTGCCAATATTTTTGAGTTCATATTCCCTCCCCCTTACCTCTCACCCCCGCTCCCCGCTGTCACCACCAATGCATCTTTGTGTTTGGAATTATTTGAGATGTGTGCAAGTAGAGTAACCATTGCCTACCTGCACATCTTTCACATTCTCTTTGAAAAGGTCATTGGCTATGTTTCTTAATAGTTATATCTTAGGGCTTATTGTACATTTAATGCCAAAACAAATAAAGGACAGAAAAGAGGACTGTTAGTTGGAAGAAGTCAGTAGTAACTTCATGATATTGCTTGATTTGTGATATAGTTAAATACCTAGGAGAAAATGCTATATTGTACTTAGGGTTTTTCCATCTTGATAATTAAATCTTAATTACCATCTCAAAATGTAAGCTATTATACTTCAGCTTATATTGTGTTTTGTATGTGGGGATTTCGTTTCATTTCTCATCCCTAGGCAAAATAAGGTGTTTGGTCTTTCATTAATATTAGTGGTTTTTTTTTTTTATTAGTGGTTTTTTGACTCAGTCTCCCTCTATTCCTTTCCTTTTGCCTCCCCGAACTTCTCAAAGGGGCAGCCCTGAAACACCCAAATAAATAAAAATTAAACATGTTGTGAAAATCTCTAATACAGTTATATAAGTGAGAAAGATGTTCAGAAGTTTCTGGAGTTGACAGAATTGTTTTCTGTGATAAATGATTTTTCATGGAAAATTTTTAGCTTCTTTGAATTGCTCCTTGAAAATCTCATAGCCTGGCTGCCAAATTGCAGAATTACGTAATATTGATTAAAGTATACACTTTTACTTTTAAAGCAAATTACTTGAGAAAGTTCATTTATATTCATTATTAATATTCTACTTAATTTTGTCACTTAATTTTATTTGGGTTGCATATCAAAAGCAATTTAGTCTTAGATTATACACTTTTAAAACATTGATAGCATTTGAATTTAAGTACCAAATGAAAATATATCTTGAATGTTACTAATTACTTCAATTTTTGGATCTAGGTCGTAATTCAGAGTAATGATGATATTGCCAGCAGAGCTATAGATCTCCTTAAAGAAATATATACAAATCTTGGCCCCAGATTACAGGTCAATCAGGTGAGGATTGAGATGCATAAAAACTTCCATTACAGTTAAATTGAAAAGTAACTGTGTTAAGTAGAGTCTTTTCAATGTAAGTACTTAATGTACATTTGTCCCTTACAAAAGGCCAACTCTTGATAATTATCTTTAGGTGGCTAGGATAATTTTGACTATGATGATTTATTATTGTTTGCTGAGACAAGCAAAATACTTGCTTTGACATTCAGTCCAAATTTTTTTTCATAGTTGGTTTATACTTGTTTGTTATCAACTTACTTTTGTATTTTATTGCTGATTAATACATGATGTGATTAGGAATTACCTAAAGACTGAAAAAGTGGAGAGTGAAAAAGTTGGCTTAAAGCTCAACATTCAGAAAACGAAGATCATGGCATCTGGT
>NW_011482075.1:5944-7506 GCF_000754665.1 Bison bison bison | reverse complement strand
GGAATGATGCTAAAGCTAAAACTCCAGTACTTTGGCCACCTCATGCGAAGAGTTGATTCATAGGAAAAGACTGATGCTGGGAGGGATTGGGGGCAGGAGGAGAAGGAGACAACAGAGGATGAGATGGCTGGATGGCATCACTGACTTGATGAACCTGAGTTCGAGGGAACTCTGGGAGATGGTGATAGACAGGGAGGCCTGGCGTGCTGCGATTCATGGGTTCGTAAAGAGTCGGACACGACTGAGCAACTGAACTGAACTGAAAGGCTGAAATTTTATTGTCTTTAATTGGATTGATGTCATTTGGTTTTATATTTTGAAGCAGTTTAACGTCTTTATTTGGCTCATTATTTGTAGGTGGTTATCCATGAGGACTTTATTCAGTCTTGCTTTGATCGTTTGAAAGCTTCATATGATACATTGTGTGTTTTGGATGGTGACAAAGACAGCATTAACTGTACAAAACAGGAAGCTGTTCGAATGGTTCGAGTATTGACTGTTTTAAGGGAATACATAAATGAATGTGATAGTGATTATCATGAGGAAAGAACAATTCTACCTATGTCAAGGTTTGTAAAAAACTGATCTTTTGGTGTTAATTTGAAGTTGTTTGTATTTATTAGTTAGCTAATTGGGAAAGTTATGACATATAGATTAAAAAGACTATAAACAAAAAATTTATTTCTGGTGGTCAGTGTCCTGCCTTTCAAAAACATTATTTGGATCTTACAGACATTTTTTTTTTTAAATAGAAAATTGTAAGTTGTATTTTGGAGAGGTGCTGTTTTCCAGGCTATTAGCATCTGTAAAGTGTGGCCTTGGTTTTGGCAGTTGATGTTTTTATTTTGATATTATTTGTTTATAGTGTTAATAATAAAGTTTTTTAGAGGCATCACTGGCGATCAGGGGGTTAAACCTCTACTTTCAGTGCACAGAGCTCTGTTTCACACCCTTGTTGGGAAACTAAGATTCCATATTCTGCACAGCCAGACCAAAAAGAAAAATCTTTAAAGCTGCTTATGTAAATGTAACAAAGAATATTTTTAAATCGTGTTTACCAAACTTTCCTAAATTTAGAAACTCATAAAATAATTCACTAAATCATTTCAGTATAATTATGAATTAATATATTACAAATTACAGGATACAAATGATATGTTATACATTAAATAAACATACTAAATTACTTAATAATGTTTTAAATGGCATTTCTAGTTTTGAGGAAGTTTGTAGGATAAGTATCATTAGATTTTTTAAAACAACATTTTTCAACGGAAAAACGTAAAATAACTACTTTAATGTGATTTTTATTTTCTATCTTACCTGTGGGAAGAGAATATACTAAGAAATATTTGGGGGTAAATTTTTAACAATTCTTTTTAGTGGAAACATCCATTTTAATGTTTTTGTTTACACTCTCAAGCTTAAGCGTATCTCTTCCACATTTAAAAATATTCCTGGTGAAGTGAGCTTTTATAGCTTAAAATTAACTGATGTGTTATTTTTGTCTGTATTATAGTTTAAGTAGATATCTTTTTCTGCAGCCATAGAGACAGAGGTTA
>NW_011482075.1:4007-5844 GCF_000754665.1 Bison bison bison | reverse complement strand
GTTCGGTTTCCAAACCATGGCAGACAGGTTGATGATTTAGATATATGGTCTCATACAAATGATACTGTTGGTTCAGTACGACGATGTATTCTCAATCGTATTAAGGCAAATGTAGCCCATACAAAAATTGAACTCTTTGTGGGTGGTGAATTAATAGATTCTGAAGATGACAGAAAGCTAATTGGACAGCTGAACTTAAAAGACAAATCAGTAAGTACATATAAGTTTCAAATACTCTCCCAAAATTAAACTGGAGGCTGTTTTTCACTTGTTCGTAAATATTTATTTAGCATCTAATTGTTGTGTGTAGTCTTCTCTGTTAGGTGTTTGGGTTATAACCTTATGTAAGATGGATGTCTTGACAGTAGTGTTGTAGAGTAGGTAACTGCTAAGTGTTTATTTTAACTTTCTAATTGTTTAAAGTTGAAGCAGGAAATATTTTTTAGCTTCATGATATATAGTTTATGTTTTGTGCAAGTATTTTCCATTCTCTTGTGTACTTATACATGCTGTCATTTTTCAGATAATTACGGCCAAACTTACACAAGTAAGTTGCAATATGCCTTCCAGTCCTGATAGTTCTTCTGATTCCTCAACTGGATCTCCTGGGAACCATTGTAAGCGTTACAGTGATGGCCCTAAACAAGAAGTGGAAAGTTGTTTGCCTGGGGTGGTAAGTAGATATTGTATGTAAAGCATTATACTCTTCTTTGATAATAGAGAGAAATGTATAGAATGGCTGCTTTCTTAACAAGTTTACATGTTTTTTAGATTGGGCAAATGTCTAATAAATATACAGTTAAATATTAATATCTTGTTGAATTTTTTGGCTTTGGATTTTAAAATAAAATTTCCTTATGGATATAGAATTATATTTGGAAAGAAAGATTACAGTTGTATAATACTAAACATATATTCTAGAAAATATTAGCTTTTCCTTTGAATCATTTTTACAGAAACATATAATCTGCTGTTATTTTCAGATTCTTAGTAATATTACATCTGAAGGAACAGCCCTGTCTCACTCTTTGTCTGCCCCTCTTTCATAAGAATTATTCCTGGGATAGTACCACTTCTGTGTAAGAGGAATTTGACTCCTTGCAACAGTTAGATTAGGAATTTAGTCTGTAGTAGTTACCCCTGAAGGATGAAGTGTCTTTTCTACAATTAGCTTTGAGAACTGTATAGAATTCAAAGAAGCTTTGAAGGCTTATTTAATAAATGATTGTATTTTCATTATGAAGAATCAGTGGATTTGTAAAATTGAGAAGATAAGGAACGCCGGCAGTTTCAGATAGTAAAGATGGCATATGCAAAAAGATGATATTTATAAGTAGAAAACTTATTTTGGGAAAGTGTATAGGTTAATTTTGAATAACAACATTTTTTGACCTAATATGTAGGTATATACTTTTCGTATTCTGTATTCCAGATAATGTCACAACATCCCAGGTACATTTCTTTCCTTTGGCAAGTTGCTGACTTAGGTAGCAATCTGAATATACCACCTCTTAGAGATGGAGCCAGAATACTTATGAAACTTATGCCAATGGGTAAGAAAAATATCTCCCCACTTCTCTCCACACCCTGTTGCTAATGCTGACAAGTAATTAATAAACAATACTGTTTTTTAAATATATATCTTGTGGTGTAGTCTATAGTGTTGATCATGTACATTCATACTATTGCTGATGAGGAATTTTCTGTGAACCATTTTAAAATATTTAAGGGCATATAGTTAAAACAATATTTTTTTCAACTCACTCCCTATTATTTGCTTGATTTTCTCTTCTGTTTATTATTAGATTTATTAAATCTTCCACATTCCCTTCAGTAA
>NW_011482075.1:1145-1285 GCF_000754665.1 Bison bison bison | reverse complement strand
CAAAAAACTTTGTATTTCTTAACTATATGAGAGTAATTAATATGATATTTTGTTATTCTCCAAAATGATATTGTGATTTCCGTCAAATACAGTCTGTTGTCTAATAGAAAATTAAAAATGTAAAGCAGAAGATTAACAGC
>NW_011482075.1:0-649 GCF_000754665.1 Bison bison bison | reverse complement strand
TTTTCTTCTTTATTTGGACAATCAAGCAAATTAACAGTAGTTATAACTCATATTGTTCTACTTTGGGTGACATAGAGGCTTCCTTAACCTCTATGGAAGGATTGTATTTGAGGACTGTATTTTTTTAAAACAGTCAGTGCCTGGGATTTCCCTTGTGGTCCAATGCTTAAGACTTTGAACTGTGCAGCAAGTAAAATAAAGCAAGGTAGGGTAAACTGTTGTTGTCTAGTGAAAACCTGCTTCATTTTCCAAGTGTCCAGAAGATGGTTCTGTTTCTGCTAAATCTTCTGCCTCATTATCATTATCATCTGTAGAAGATGTTAGCAGATTTTTGAGTTCCTTTTTGGTAGAAATGACAGATCTCCAACTGGAAAATTAGAGATACCAAGGGACATTTCATGCAGAGATGAGCACAGTAAAGGAGAATAATGATATGGACCTAATAGAAGCAGAAATATTAAGAAGAGGTGGCAGGAATACACAGAACTATTAAAAAAAAAAAATCTTCATGACCCAGATAGCCACGAGGGTATGATCACTCAACTAGAACCAGATCCTGGAATGTAAAGTTAAGAGGGCCTTAGGAAGCATCACCATGGACAAAGCTAGTGGAGGTGGTGGAATTCCATTTGTGCCATTTGAAATACTA
>NW_011482074.1:9968-11223 GCF_000754665.1 Bison bison bison | reverse complement strand
GCAGTCCACCAGGATCCTCTGTCCATGGGATTCTCCAAGCAAGAATACTGGAGTGGGTTGCCATTTCCTTCTCCAGGGGATCTTCCAGACCCAGGGATTGAACCCGAGTCTCTTGAGAGTCTCCTGTATTGGCAGGCAGGTTCTTTACCACTAGCATTATGTGGGAAATAATTCATGGCATTACCTTGCTCAGCATCTTTCTTGTTTCATTTCCATAGTTCCCTCATCTTCACCCTTGTCATGTTCCCCTCAAGTAAAGTTATTGTTCAGTCGCTAAATCATGTACAATTCTTTACAACCCCATGAACTGCAGCACACCAGGCTTCCCTGTCCTTCACAGTCTCCCAGAGTTTGCTCAAACTCATGCCCATTGAGTCATTGATGCCATCCAACCATCTCATCCTCTGCCACCCCCTTATCCTCCTCCCCTCAATCTTTCCCAGCATCAGGGTGTTTTGCAATGAAGAGCCTCAAATAAACTATCAGCAACTAAATTTTTTCCATAGAATATGTTTAAAGAAACTGAAATTAATTTCTTTATAGTTAAAAATGTGGAGTGAGGCAGCTAATAAGCAACAAATTTGTGCCTTAGGTATAGCACAGACATCATCTCTGATTCCATCTCAGGCTTTTGCTTGATCCAAACAAAGGCTGCTGAAGCTCCATACATGGCATTTAAATTTGAGGCAGTAAGGAAGGAGGAAAAAAGAGAAACACTAGCTGAGTTTCCCTTTATATCATAAAAGATTTTTTTTCTGGAAATGCCAATAACACAATTCCATTTAGCATATCATTGGGTTAGGGTTAGGGAAGGGCAGGAGGCTGTGACCGGCATGCTAAGCGCGGCCGAGAGGAGCCACCCCATGTCCAAGGTCAGGGGCAGAAGCCGGGAGGACCCCATGCCCAAAGGGCAGCGGCCAAGAGGAGTTACCCCACGTCCGAGGTCAGGGGCAGCGGCCGAGAGTACCAGACTGCGATGGCACAGGAACGGCTGAGAGGAGCTACCCTGCGTCTGAGGTCGGGGGGGCAGCCGAGAGGAGATACCCTGCGTCTGAGGCCAGGGGTGGCGGCCGGGAGGAGCAACCCCACGTCCAAGGAGCTGTGGCTGCAGGGGCGCAGGAGGGCCTAGAGGCGCTATCCCACGTTGAAGGTCAGGAAGGGTGGCGGTGAGGAGATACCCCTCGTCCAAGGTAAGGAGCAATGGCTGCGCTTTGCTGGAGCAGCCGGGAAGAGATACCCCACGCCCAAGGTAAGA
>NW_011482074.1:5955-6165 GCF_000754665.1 Bison bison bison | reverse complement strand
AAAGCAACCATAAACAAAAGATAAGTTACATAGAAGGGAACAACAATTAGACTGACAGTTTTCAATACCAAAGAAAGAGGCTCAAAGACAAGCAAACCTTCAAAGTGTTCAGTTCAGTCACTCAGTCATGTCCCACTATTGCGACCCCATGAACCACAGCATGTCAGGCCTCCCTGTCCATCACCAACTTCCAGAGTCAACTCAAACCCA
>NW_011482074.1:4647-5855 GCF_000754665.1 Bison bison bison | reverse complement strand
AGTGATTTTGGAGCCCAAAAAATAAAGTCAGCCACTGTTTCCACTGTTTCCCCATCTATCTGCCATGAAGTGATGGGACCAGATGCCATGATCTTAGTTTTCTGAGTGTTGAGCTTCAAAGTGTTAAAAGAAAATAAATGTCACCTGTCTTGTAACTTGTTCAATTATCATTCAAGGATATAGACTATATAAAGGCATTTTCTTTCAAATAGTGGAAAATTTTATCACTCATACATATTTGGCTAAAGAATTAGAAAGACTTTACCTCAATAAAAAGGAAATTGATATCAGTGAGAAGGAATAGAATGTGAAGAGCAGTGTTATGGTCTGAAACCAAATGATCAAAACTTGACTGAGAATAATTGCAAAGAATTGCATGAATAAACAACCTAGCATGATCATATAATTTGTTGTTCCAAACTGGGAGATTTTTGACAGTAAAAGGGATTACTAAAAATAATTTTTAAATATGAATTTTATAAAATATTTTTATTAAGTATCTGGGTTTTATTAAACTAATAGGTCTTTATTATAAGAGTTACCCTTTTTAAATGTTTTTTGAAAGTGTGTTTTAGTTGCTAAGTTGTGTCTGACTCTGCAACCCCAAGGACTGTAGCTTAAATTAATATTATTTTTACAAAATTAAGAAAATATATATATTAAAGCAAAATTTTCAGTCTCATTATTAATTTTTGAACCATTAAAATCAGTTTTTTAATTGTATCTGTTTCTAAAACTATGCCAACATACCTTCTGTAAAATGTGCTTTTATTAAATGTCTTATTGCTCTTCATTTTTAAATAAAGTTAAATACATTTTTTTTCAAAATTGCATTTCATGGTCAATAAGTTTGAATTATCAATACATTCCCCATTATATTTTATTGATATGAAAATATTCACTCTAGATGAAGACCCTTGAAAAATCAAACTCTGCTAAATACAGGATATTTTCAATTATAGTACTGTCTTTTTGCCTTGAATCAGAGTTTGTTTACTTAATAAATATCCTCAAAAGAAAAAACTCATAAAATCAGTTGTTCTCATCTAAGCTTATTTTGAATATTTCAATAAATTTTCATTTAAAAACATCGTTAAAGATAGACATTAAAGATATAGTAAGAAGTCACAGACTATCAATTCATCCAATTAAAAGTAGAGGATCAAAAGAATCTCTACAATTTGAGATATTCTAAAGCACAACTATTC
>NW_011482074.1:0-988 GCF_000754665.1 Bison bison bison | reverse complement strand
GGCCACGTCATGCAAAGAGTTGTCTCATTGGAAAAGAGTCTGATGCTGGAAGGGATTAGGGGCAGGAGATGAAGGGGATGACAGAGGATGAGATGGTTGGATGGCATGGCCAGCTTAATGGACATGAGTTTGGGTGAACTCCAGGAGTTGGTGATGGACAGGGAGCCTGGCATGCTGCGATTCATGGGGTCGCAAAGAGTCAGACACGACTGAGCAACTGAACTGAACTGAATTGATCTATCCTTCCTGAGCAATTAAACATTAACATTTGTGAAATCAAAAGTTGCTAATAATAGGATTTTCTTTTTTATTTTGGAGCCCAAGAATATAAAATTCACTACTATTTCCATTTTTCCCCATCTTTGCCATGTAGTGAGGGGACTGGATGGAATGGATGTTTGGTTTTTGAATGCTGAGTTTTAAGCCAGCCTTTTCACTCTTCTTTTTCATCTTCATCAAGAGAGTCTTTAGCTCCTCTTCACTTTCTGCCATTAGGGTGGTATCATCTGCATATCTGAGGTCGTTGATATTTCTCCTGGTAATTCTTTTTTTTTTTTTAAACTTTACTATAATTGTATTAGTTTTGCCAAATATCAAAATGAATCCATCACAGGTATACATGTGCTCCTCATCCTGAATCCTCCTCCCTCCTCCCTCCCCATACCATCCCTCTGGGTCATCCCAGTGCACTAGCCCCAAGCATCCAGTATCGTGCATTGAACCTGGACTGGCATCTCGTTTCATACATGATATTTTACATGTTTCAATGCCATTCTCCCAAATCTTCCCACCCTCTCCCTCTCCCACAGAGTCCATAAGACTGTTCCATACATCAGGGTCACTTTTGCTGTCTCGTACACAGGGTTATTGTTGTCATCTTTCTAAATTCCATATATATGCGTTAGTATACTGTATTGGTGTTTTTCCTTCTGGCTTACTTCACTCTGTATAATAGGCTCCAGTTTCATCCACCTCATTAGAGATGGCG
>NW_011482073.1:16662-16833 GCF_000754665.1 Bison bison bison | reverse complement strand
AACCCAAAACCTATCAGATTCAGTAAAAGCAGTGCTAAGGGTAAGGTTCATAGCAATACAAGCTTGCCTTAAGAACCAAGATAAAAATCAAGTAAATAACCTAACTTTACACCTAAAGCAACTAGAAAAAGAAGAAATGAAGAATCCCAGGGTTAGTAGAAGGAAAGAAAT
>NW_011482073.1:13862-14558 GCF_000754665.1 Bison bison bison | reverse complement strand
ACAGATAAATGCTGGAGAGGGTGTGGAGGAAAGGGAAGTCTCTTACACTGTTGGTGGGAATGCAAACTAGTACAGCCACTATGGAGAACAGTGTGGAGATTCCTTAAAAACCTGGAAATAGAACTGCCATATGACCCAGCAATCCCACTGCTGGGCATACACACCAAGGAAACCAGAATTGAAAGAGACATGTGTACCCCAATGTTCATCGCAGCACTGTTTATAATAGCCAGGACAAGGAAGCAACCTAGATGTCCATTTGCAGACGAATGGATAAGAAAGCTCTGGTACACAATGGAATATCATTCAGCTATTAAAAAGAATACATTTGACTCAGTTCTAATGAGGTGGATGAAACTGGAGCCTATTATACAGATTGAAGTAAGTCAGAAAGAAAAACACCAATACAGTATATTGATGCATATATATGGAATTTAGGAAGATGGTAACAATGACCCTATATGTGAGACAGCGAAAGAGACACAGATATAAAGAACAGACTTTTGGACTCTGGGAGAAGGCAAGAGTGGGATGATTTGAGAGAATAGCATTGAGGCATGTATATTGCCATATGTGATATTGATCACCAGTCCAGATTCAATGCATAAGATAGGGCATTCACGGCCACTGCACTGGGATGACCCTGAGGGGTGGGATGGTGAGGGAGGTGGGAGGGGGGTTCAAGGTGGGGGACAC
>NW_011482073.1:11718-12550 GCF_000754665.1 Bison bison bison | reverse complement strand
CCCAGCCTCTTCAGCACTGAGGGTCCATATCAGATATAATTGGGACTAGCAGGGCTATGTCACAGGAAAGAAAGGAAGGAATGGATAAGAAAGAGGTGTGTAAAATGGAAAGTGGTAGGGTTCCACCAATGATGATGGATTCACATAGTGTCCAGAGCACCATACTTGCTCAGAATTTTTAGAGTAAAGAAGCCAAACACAGTTCCTGGTGCTGTGTATATAATACCTCATTTAATCTTCTCAACAATCAATGATGTAGGTACTGTTATTACCACCCTCATTTAACAAGGAAGGAACTAGACATAGGGAGGTTTCTTGAGTTGTCAAAGATTACACAGGAAAACATAGGGATCTGGCTAAATTTTCTGACCCCATAGGTCTTCCTAGTACGAACCCAACTTTTGTTGTTGTTTTTGTGTGTTTTTTTTTCTTAATAGCAGGCAGAGGGTAAAGGGCAGAGGATGATAATGTGAAGGCAAAAAAGTATTCTGTGTGACATGACAGAGAAAAGGTGAGTGTGGGGACTGCTGCTGCTAAATCAGTTCAGTTGTGTCTGACTCTTTGAGACCCCATAGACGGCAGCCCACCAGGCTCCCCTGTCCCTGGGATTCTCCAGGCAAGAACACTGGAGTGGGTTGCCATTTCCTTCTCCAATGCATGAAAGTGAAAAGTGAAAGTGAAGTCGCTCAGTCGTGTCCGACTCTAGCAACCCCATGGACTGCAGCCTACCAGGCTCCTCCATCCATGGGATTTTCCAGGCAAGAGTACTGGAGTGGGGTGCCATTGCCTTCTCCAGAGTGTGGGGACATATGGCACCAAAAGGAAAACTAGG
>NW_011482073.1:10788-11618 GCF_000754665.1 Bison bison bison | reverse complement strand
AACTAGGATCGGGAGAAAGGGAGAAGAGTTAGATGGAAGTTAAAGGGAACCCTGAAAGAAAATGTCTGGGCCCTGATATCTTAATGACTCCTGTATCTTCTTCAGTATGAGCAAAGACTAACTGAAAACAATACAAAAATGATTTTTCAGTTTGAAATAAGAATAAATGTGTTCTTCTTCCTCTAATGACTTAGGTTAAGATAGACGTAAAGAGTAGTTCATAGGCTAGGAAACAAAGTCATATAGGATCTTCTGGATAGAAATCAAAAACTTTGTGAACATCATAAGAAATAATATTTGCTCATGCTTTCCTGGCACATCCCAGGACTGCTTACTTTACATTATTTCTGGGGAAAACCTAAACCACTTTATGTGTATCCAACTGTTTGGACAATTGCCAGTGACCATTTTAACAAGTCACTGCCAGTATGAGAAATCCAGGGATGGTGCTCATGCCTCTGCAATCACAGGACACAGCTCAAGCTAGAGATTGTCGTTTTGGTATCTCTCTGTGACCAAAGCAAGGCCCCATATGTAGAGGTTTAGTAAACCACTTCCCAGAATGACTAGGAAGAGGATACCTATTTCAAGTTTGGTGGTGGTATAATATTGTTTAGGCTTTGTGGGTTGCTGTGGTCCAACAAGTCTCACCGGGCAGTGCTTTCATATTTTTATTCCAGTGTTTCTCTTAACACCACTTCATTACTAAGAATTTATAGTCTTTCTGTTTTTAAAATTTTATTTATTTATTGAAGGATAATTGCTTTACAGAATTTTGTTGTTTTCTATCAAACCTCAACATGAATTAGCCTAGGGTATACATATATCCC
>NW_011482073.1:8887-10688 GCF_000754665.1 Bison bison bison | reverse complement strand
AGAAGGCAAGGGCACCCCACTCCAGTACTCTTGCCTGGAAAATCCCATGGATGGAGGAGCCTGGTAGGCTGCAGTCCATGGGGTGGCTAAGAGACAGACACAACTGAGCAACTTCCCTTTTACTTTTCACTTTCATGCATTGGAGAAGGAAATGACAACCCACTCCAGTGTTCTTGCCTGGAGGATCCCAGGGATGGGGGAGCCTGGTGGGCTGCCATCTATGGGGTCGCACAGACTCGGACATGACTGAAGGGACGCAGCAGCAGCAGCATTCTTTGTTTCTAACTGAAGTTAATGTATCAGTTTCAGGTGTTCACTATAGAGATTCAACATTTATATACATCAGGAATTCATCAACATGGTCAATCTAATAACCATCTTTTCCCATACAAAGTTAGTACTGTATTATTGACTATATTCCCTATGCACTGTGATAAATGCCATAACTTATTCATTCTATAGCTAGAAGTTTGTACCACTTAATCCCCTTCACTTACTTCACACAACTCCCCACCGCACTGCTCAGTGACCACCGATTTTGTTCTTTGTATCTGTGAGTCTGTTTCTGTTTTGTTTGTTTTGTGTTTTAGATTCCAAGTATAAGTGAGATCATACAGTATTTGTCCTTGTCTGACTTATTTAGCATAGCGTAATACCCTTTAGGTTTATCCATGTTTTCACAGAAGACATGATTTAATTATTTTATGTCTGAGTATTATTCTATTACATATATTTTTTCAATTATGAATACATTTTCTTCAATTTTTCTGTCAAATTGAGTTGTTTATATGTGTGTGTGCTTCTTATATCTTCTTTATCCATCTTTATTGATAGACAGGTTGTTTCCATATCTCAGCTATTGTAAGTAATGCTGCAATAAACATAGGCATATATGTACCTTTTCAAATTATTGTTTTTATTTTCTTCAGATAAATATCCAGAAGAAGATTTGCTGTATTATATGGTTGTTCTATTTTTAATTTTTGGAGAGATTTCCATACTGTTTTCCATAGTGGCTTCACCAATTTAATTTCCACCAACAATGCATGACAGTAAGCCCTGAAACCATAAAACTCTTAGAAGAAAATATAGGGAGTACACTTATTGACACTGGTCTTAGCAATAATTTTGGGTCTTTCTCTTCAGACAAGGGCAAGAAATGCAAAAATAAACAAATGGGACTACATCAAACTAAAAAGCTTTTGCACAGCAAAGGAAACCATCACCAAAACAAAAAAAGGTAACCTACTGAATGAGAGAAGGTATTTGCAAATGATACGTTTGATAAGGGGTTAATATCCAAAATACATTGAAAACTCACATAATTCAATATAAAAAAATCTGATTAAAAATGGGCAGAGGACCTGAATATAGATTTTTTTCCAAAGAAGACACACAGATGGCCAATTGATATGTGAAAAGATGCTCAACCTCACTATCTATCAGGGAAATTCAAATCACAGCCACAGTGAGATATGACCTCACACTGGTCAGAATGGCTATTTTCAAATTGACAACAATAAGAAAAACAAGTGTTATTAAGGATGTGGAGAAAAGGGAGCTCTGAGTCTTGGTATTCTTTCCCCTTCTTTGCTTCTCAGCAGCACCCTCTGGCATTGGAAATTGGCAGAAAGCAAAGGTAATCAAGTCATCTCAGTCCTAGCTGAACAACATGTTCCTACTTTTTTTTATTTACTGTGAATTTTGCATCCTGACAAGGGGTTGATGTTTGGAGGAGCAGATTTCTCTTGGGTTGCTCCTCTGGTAAGCTTTTGTCTCCCAGGTATTTCGGAAGCCATTT
>NW_011482073.1:5406-8300 GCF_000754665.1 Bison bison bison | reverse complement strand
GTATATATGTGTTCCCCATCCTGAACCCTCCTGCCTCCTCCCTCCCCATACCATCCCCCCGGGTCGTCCCAGTGCACCAGCCCCAAGCATCCAGTATTGTACATCGAACCCGGACTGGCGACTTGTTTCATATATGATATTATACATGTTTCAATGCCGTTCTCCCAAATCATCCCACCCTCTCCCTCTCCCACAGAGTCCAAAATACTGTTCTATACATCAGTGTCTCTTTTGCTGTCTCGTATACAGGGTTATTGTTACCATCTTTCTAAATCCCATATATATGCTTTAGTATACTGTATTGGTGTTTAAAGCAAAGCTGTCTCTGCTTAGAGATTTTGTTAGCTAGATAGACTCCCATTTGTTAATTTAATTGACAGAATTTATTTCATTTTTCCATTTTATTGAACCATTGTTTACATAGCTATAGGTAACATTTATTGGTCTGAACAATTAAAAGGAGACAGACATGGCATTGAGTGCTTTACATTTGTTTTCTTTATAATACTCTCACATTATTAGTACCATTTTACAGATGAAACAATCGAGTCTCAGCATGTTTAAGTGACTCACTTAAAGGTCTACAACTAGTAACGTAGAAGCCGAGATTCAGAATCAGCCTGACTCTAGAGCAGTTTTTTTAAAAAAAAAAACAATTCACTGATATTACTTAGGATGTAGGCTTAAGTATTATAACAAAGAAACACCAACATACAGTGGTGTAAATGATGTAGAAATGTCTTTCCCTCTGATTGTTTTAGGATAAGGCACCTCTGCTCCATGAAATATCTTAGGGAACTCGATTCTCCCTATCTTATGCCTCCATCTTGACCTAGGGATAACTGTTGCATCTGCATTCCAGTCCATGGGAAGGCGGAAAGAGAGGGTGTATAGATCAAGTATTATCATATCTAAAGGTGTGAACCAGAAGGTGAATAGGTGACTTTTGCTTATATCCTTTTATCTAGTCACATAGCAAGACCTAGTTATAAGGGACACTGGGAAATAAAACTCTAACTTGGTAGGCATATATCTATTCAGAACTGAGTAGGGTTATGGTACTAAAATGAAAAAAAAAAATGAAAGAAAAAATTTCAAGGGGCCCACCAGCAGTCTGCCACAGCACTATAATGATCCTTGTATATACCAAGTCAGGTAGATGGTGGCAATAGGAGATTATCTTTTGTAGAGGAGAGAACAGCCTGATGTCAGGTATGCTGAATATTGTAAGTGTAAGGTTCAAGGATGGGGAGCTTTATAAATATAGCAATTGTGTTGACTTTTATATTCATGCTGCTATTCAATGGTTTTTATAATCGTTGAGAAGTTTGGTTTAGAGGACATTATTTTAGCATTTATGTCATAGCCAAAGGTTTGCTTTATCTTTAGAAATTTTTTTATTGTTTATCTATTATAATATTGACAACCTGAACTATCAATTCAATCTCTTTCTTTAGACTCTAATTCTTATAAATATATATTAGTTTCATTTTTTTTTTTTTTGGTTTTGTCATCTTACTCCGTTGAAAAGGAGAACGTTGACTCCTGGAATATTAGTAATGCTTTTGATAAGATCATTCTCAGATTTACTCATTTCTGTATCTCAGTGTGTGTAAGTGTACAGGCTGGTAGTTGCTTAAGTAAAGGGTTAAGAATAGGCTCCATGAATTTATAGCAGCCCTTTTTGAGGTCTACATGTGAATGGTATATGAATTACTTCTCATAGTAGCCACGGAGGCTATGGATTCAGATATGATAATTCATCTCACAGACAAGTATGTTATAAAGAGGTTGCTAGGAGGAAGAGTAGCTCTTCTGGTCTTCCTTGAGGAAAATTTCATTCTGGGAATGAAAATTTCCTCCACAGCTTGGTACAAGTGCAAATACTTCTTCCAGAGAATTTTTAAAAGCTGTTCAGGAAGTGTGGATTATGTAAGAAAATAGAAAATTGGCATAGAAGTAGTAGAAAATGTTTCTCTGTATGAATTCTCATTTGAGTGTTAATGTTAATGTGAATGGATAGGCAGGTAGATGAGTTATAGAGTCTGACATGAGGAGAAATGAGTTGATAAATTTGGCAGACATTCCTCTTGTTTTCCAGAACTTTCTAAACCTTCAAATTCAGCTTTTTCTCTGGAGAAAGATTGCTGAAAGTGACTAATCATTAGATGGGGGAGCCAACCCAGTTGTCCAGGTGTATATCTATAAACCAAAGTCAACTGACTTTTTTTGTGTGTCCAAAGGGACCAGAAGGTATTCTGCTTACATGCTTCCCCATTCATATCAGGATTAATTTTCATTTATCACATTATAGCTTAAATGTCAAGGTGGCCTATTTAATTAGCAATGATCCCTATTGAACTTTTCACTTATTCTGAAAACTTGGCTGCTGGTGGCTATTGTTATGAGGTGTTTGGTGTTTTATTTTGGCTTAAATCTGTTTTTATTGTCAGAAGATGCATTATGTCTACCAGAATTTCTCCTGTTCAATGTACAAGTTATCTCCACTATGACAGCTCTGTATCTTCAATGTCAGATACACTGCTCCCAAGTCATACTAGATTTACACATTCTATTATACTTCTATTGAACAGCTCTTAATCTGCTCTGAGGAAAACATGCTACAACCAGCAAATTTTATCCCCTTGAATTTAATGGGAACCCTTCTTGGCAAGGGTAGACAACTGGATTAGAAACATTCCAACTACATCTGGCCAATTTAGAAAAGATTTTGACTGGTTAACCCTGTAAAAGCCAAACTCTGGTTGATACGGTAGTATTATTATAATACCCTATTATAATACCCAAATTCTAACACTATTCTATTTACTGATTTTTCCCTTCCTCCCACTGACAGTAGTTCCTGGAAACATTGCCTAATATAATCTGTTTTA
>NW_011482073.1:4787-5306 GCF_000754665.1 Bison bison bison | reverse complement strand
TCCGTCCATGGGATTCTCCAGGCAAGAGTGCTGGAGTGGGATGCCATTGCCTTCTCCAGATTCTACCTCTAGAGAGACATATTTGACATTAAGAAGGTAGAGGGCAGTGTTTTCTTCAATAGCTTGCATTCTGAGGTAGGTAATGTCTGATAGTAAGAGCAGTTCATCGTCCTAATTGCTGCTTCTCTTCTAAAGCAGTGTGAGTGTGAAGTAGCAAAGTTATGAGGACAGAGACAACTGTTAGTCTACTAGTTTGTACAAAGTGGATAATAGTAATGCCTGCTTGTAGAGTTGTGTTGATGATGAAATGAATATACAGATTGTAAGATATGTTTAAAATGTGGTTAATGATAGTGGAAGCCTGAGGAGGAGGTAAACTCTGGCTAACTATGGATTATCCACACATCACCCTTCCTGTGGTCTCTGATTTTTCTTTCTCTCCTCTTCTCCCATCTTCTAACCTCCCTTCCCCATCTCTCTGTCTCTTCCCCACCTCCTCCCTTCCCCCCCCCCCTTCCC
>NW_011482073.1:1195-2785 GCF_000754665.1 Bison bison bison | reverse complement strand
CAGAAACAAATGTCATGCATGCCTCCATGTAGCTTAGTATGACTTGTCACTTGGGATTCTCAGGCATTTTATATGAGGCCTTGACTAGCCAAGCTCCTCATCAGAATGCACTATAATTTGTCCACTTCAAACCCACCAGGAGCAGAGGGCATTTACTTTGACATCTGCTTTTTGGAAGCAGTCCATTAATACTGCACTTGACTTGTCAGGGTCTTAATGAAAATCTTTTCTCTTAGATCTTTTATCTACAATAAGATGGCCTGGTTCAAGGTCAGTGGCAACCCTTAGCTATTTTTTTTTCTTTTCCCTTTTTGACAGTCACCATATTCCCTTGCCTATTTCTATTCCACAGAGCCTTTCTCCTCAGGTACCAGTAACTACAGTGACAAGATTGGGGTGGGGCCAATCCTGTTGCTCTCCCAGGACTTTGCCCTCACTCAGAGGTGCCTAAGCTCCCCAGTGATCTCATGTCCTCTACTCCTTCTCTTATCCATATCTGTTCCAACTGCTTCCAAAGCCCAGGGTACATGCCCTGGTATAGTTATAACCTATCATATGCCAGATGCTATGCTAGCTATTGTGCCTATATCCACTTAATCCCAATAGAACTACTGTGGAGAAGGTAGAAACTGAGGTTCTGAGGGGTTAAGCAGCTTGCCCAATGTCACATGGCTAGACTATGTAGAATCTAAGTTTGATAGTAGCATAAAATTTTAATCCTTCCTATGATTTTCAGGCCATGCACAATTTATTGGGCTTTATTTTGTGATTGCAACTATGCTGGACATTTGTGGTAAAGACAAAAAACACGGTGCCTTTACTTATAAACATAATATATACTAGGGGAGAAAGACAGATAAATGAAATATCATAAAAATAAGTGTAATAATAAGGGCAATATATGGCACTTTGGAAACTCCAAGCTGGGGTACTTAACCCAGCCTAGGTTAAGTTGTCTCACAGAGTGAGAATCTTCATTCATACTCAGTCATTTTCTCCCTCTCCCTGCCTGCTCTCTCACTTTCTCTTTCACACACACAACCTATATCTCTAGATTAGATAAGTCTTCTCTGTCCTTTTATACTTCCTTTGCATATCTCTGTAACAGCACTGTTTTTTTTTTTTCCATTTTACCCATTCACTTAACAACAGTTTTTTGAGCACCCACTCTGTACCAGGCACTGTTTTAGGCACCGGGAACAGAGCAGTGAACAAAACAAAGTTCTACTCCCTTGGACTTTACCTTATAATTAGTATGCTGAGAATAAACCAATATAAAAATGGATATAGAATAAAATGCCAGCTGGTGAAAGAGATTTTTACCCCCAAATGATAGAGTAATCAATCTGACTGGTAATCAGTCAAGACTGGTGTCTTCTACCAGTTAGTGTCTGTGTAAGATTTTAGACATCAGTATGCAGTTTGGGGTGATTTATAAAGAAGGAAAGCCTGGGCATCATAGCTTGTTTGGTAGATCTTAAATGACAAAAATTCAGCAAAGTTAGATATTTTCTTTGCTTCGATATACAAGCAGCCTTTTCCTTAGGAGACGAAGACCCTAGTTCTACTTCTGTTTTTCAGAGACACCTT
>NW_011482073.1:0-552 GCF_000754665.1 Bison bison bison | reverse complement strand
ATGTCACCAGGAGAAGCTCTCTACAGACTGCTCCATTTGTCACTGCTGTCTGAAGGACACAACAGGAAAGCCGGCATTCTGCAAAATTTTTATGGTATTGCATGCATGCAGTGATCTCACCTATCAGACTGTAATTCAATAGTAAATACAAAAACCTCTTGTTTAAATAATTCTAGGGTTGTGACTCAACTTGACTAAAGCCAGGACAGTTAACACTAACACTGGGATATTAACACCCAGGGAGCAGGTTGGTGAGGGGACAAAAAAGATGGATTTTGGGAGGAGAGTCTCTATTCATGATGAAGCGTTCATCTGCATGGCTATTTGTTTGGAAGGCTTTGGTCTTTGCCATATGTGGCTTAAGGTACTTCTTTTCCCTTAGTGTCTCTATTCTCCATGCTGTCACCTTCCTTTTAAAAGAGAGGCATTGAAACATGTGAAATGTCATGTATGAAACGAGATGCCAGTCCAGGTCCAGTGCACGATGCTGGATGCTTGGGGCTGGTGCGCTGGGAAGGCCCAGGGGGATGGTATGGGGAGGGGGGAGGGGGG
>NW_011482072.1:15258-16620 GCF_000754665.1 Bison bison bison | reverse complement strand
AAAGGAAACAATTTTTGAAAAATGAAAAAACAACCCACAGATAGGGAGAAAATATTTGCAAATGATATGACTTACAAGGGATTAGTCTCCAAATTTTAGAATAGTTTTAGATTTACAGAAAAACTTATAAAGATAATACAGTTTCCCTATAGTCTAGACTCAATTCCCCTATTACCAACAGTTGACATTTCATGATATATTACAATTAAAGAGCTGAAATGAATACAGTATTATTAACTGAATTTCATGTTTTATTCAGATTTCACTAATTTTTGCCTAGGACTCATTTTCTTTTTCAGGGTCCCATCCTGAAATCACATTACATTTGGTTGTTATAGCTTTGACTCAGTTTGGCTGTGATGGTTTTTCAGAATTTCCTTGTTTTTGACGACTTTAACAGTTCTAAGGCGTACAGGTAAGGTATTTCATAGAATGTCCCTCTACTGGGAGTTGTGAAATATTTTTCTCATGTTTGGACTGTGGCTATGAGTTTGGAAGAAAAAGACTACATAGATAATGTGTCATTTTGATTACATCAGATCAAGAGTTCACAAATCAACATGACTTATTGTTGTTGATTCTGACTTTGAGCACTTGGCTGAGGTACAGTTTCTTAGGTTTCTCTACTGTAAAGCTAACTTGTTTTCTACCCTTTCCATAATGTACTGATTGGAAGGAAGTTATTATGTGGAGTCCACATGCAAAGAGTGGGGAATTGTGTTGAACTCTGTGAGGGCAGATTATCTAAATAAATAATTCAGAATTCTTCTGCATGAGGAATTTTTCTCTCCTTTATCATTTATTTATTTATTCAATCAATCACTTATTTATTTCAGAATAAGCTCATATTATTTTATACTTTGGGTTATAATTCAACACCATTTTACTTATATTACTACTCAAATTGTTCCAGCTTTGGCTCAATTTTTAAAAGCTCTATGACTCACTAATTTTTCATAATAAAAAGATAATGTCAAGGAAACAAGATGGAAGAGGAGTAGGTGGACATGGAGTACGTCTCTCTCCATGAATGCATCAGGAATACACCTTCAGTTGCAGAAGATCTTCCAGAATGCCAGCTGAGAGCAGGCTGGAGTCCGTGACCACCAGAAGGGAATATGTAGATCCATGCAAAACTCAGTAGGATAAAGGAAGAAAGTGAAAAAGAGGACAGTGAGGACTGGACCTTCACCTAAGGTGTAGGGGAACTAAAGCAGGGGTCAGATCCCCACATTGGGGCAATTATTTGGGACAGAGGGGAAACATCTAAGGCTGTGGGAGGGTGCAGCAGGTGGTCTGTAATAGTCTGAATGGAGTGATTACCACACAGACCGTCCTTGCTGCAGCCCTACATACCCCAGG
>NW_011482072.1:10464-12125 GCF_000754665.1 Bison bison bison | reverse complement strand
ATAGACTAGAGTTCACCTAAAAGTCTCCATATCTACACTGAAACAAAGATCCACCCAAGAGCCAAAAGTTCCAGTACAAGACATAACATGCTAACTCTCCAGCTAAACAGGAACACAACTTTGAACATTAAAATACAGGCTGCACAAAGCCATGCAAAACCCATAGACACCCCTAAACTGACTACTGGACACTTGATCGCACTCCAGAGAGAAGAGAGAACACAGACACAAGTTCTATCCACCAGAACACAGACACAAGCTCCTCCAACCAGGAAAACTTGACAAGCCACTGGTCCAACTACACCCACAGGGAGAAGACTCCATAATTAAAAGGAACCACAAATTTCCAGCCTGCAGAAAGGGCACCTCAAACACAGCAATCTAAACAAAATGAAAAGGCAGAGAAATATCCAGAAGCTGAAGAAACATGAAACAAACCCACTAAACCAAACAAAAGAGGAGAAAGTAGGGAGTCTACCTGAAAAATAATTCAGAATAATGATAGTAAAGATGATCCAAAATCTTGAAAACAAAATTGAGTTACAGATAAACAGACTAGAGACAAGGATTGAGAAGATGCAAGAAATGTTTAACAAGGACCTAGAGGAAATAAAGAAGAGTCAATCAGTAATGAAAAATGCAGTAACTGAGATTAAAAGCATTCTGGAGGGAACCAACAATAGAATAACTGAGGCATAAGAGAGGATAAGTAAGGTAGAAGATAGAACGATGGAAATAAATGAAGCAGGCAGGAAAAAAGAACAAAAAAAAAAAAAAATGAGGACAAGCTCAGACACCACTGGGACAATGTTAAATGCCCAACATTCGAAGGATAGATGCCTCAGAAGAAGAAGAAGACAAAAGGAAAGGGCATGAGAAAATACTGGAGGAGATAATAGTCGAAAGCTCCCCTAAAATGGAGAAGGATATAACCACCAAGTCCAAGAAACACAGATTCCCAAACAGGAAAAACCCAACGCAAAACACCCCAAGACACTTATTAATCAAACTAAAAAGAACAAACACAAAGAGCAAATATAAAAACAGCAAGGGCAAAGCAACAAATAACACAAAAGGGGATCCCAATAAGGATAACAGCTGATCTTTCAATAGAAACTCTTCAGACCAGAAGGGAATGGCAGGACACACTTAGAGTGATAAAAAAGAAAAACCTACAACCAAAGATTCCTCTACCAAGCAAGGATCTCATTTAAATATGAAGGAGAAATCAAAAGCTTTACAAACAAGAAAAAACAAAAAAGAGAATTCAGCACCACCAATACAGCTTTTCAACAAAAGCTAAAGGATTTCTCTAGACAGCAAACACAGAAAAGGTATATAAACTAAACCCAAAACACAAAGTAAGTGGTAACCGGATCATACTTACTTTAAATGTAAATGGGCTAAATGCCCCAGCCAAAAAACAAAAACTAGCTGAATGGATACAAAACAAGACCTCTATATATGCTGTCTACAAGAGACCCAAACCTAGAGACACATGCAGACTGAAAGTGAGAGCCTGGAAAAGATATTTTATGCAAATGGAGACCAAAAGAAAGCAAGAAAAACAATACTCATATCAGATAAAATAGACTTTGAAATAAAGACAGTGATAAGAGACAGAAAAGAACACTACATAATGATCAAATGATCAATCCAAG
>NW_011482072.1:9667-10364 GCF_000754665.1 Bison bison bison | reverse complement strand
GAAAAACCTAACTTTACACCTAAAGCAACTAGAAAGAGAAGAAAAGAAGAACCCCAAAGTTAGTAAAAGAAAAGAAATAATAAAAATCAGAGCAGAAATAAATGAAAAAGAAACTAAGGAGATGATATCAAAGATCAACAAAATTAAAAATTGGTTGAGAAGATAAATAAAATAAACAAACCATTAGCCAGACTCATCAAAAAAAGAAGAGAGAAGAATCAAATCAATAAAATTAGCAATGAAAATGAAGAAATCACAACAGACAACACATATACAAAAGATCATAAGAGACTACTATGAGCAACTAACTATATGGCAATATAATGAACAACTTGGAAGAAATGGCAAATGGTTAGAAAAGTATAACCTTCCAAAACTGAACCAAGGAGAAATAGAACATTTTAACAGACCCATCACAAGCATGGAAATCAAAACTGTAATGAAAAATCTTCCAACAAACAAAAGCCAGATGGCTTCACAGGTGAATTCTTCCAAAAAATTAGAGAGAGTTGGACTGTGAACAAGGCTGAGCACTGAAGAATTGATGCTTTTGAACTGTGGTGTTGGAGAAGACTCTTGAGAGTCCCTTGGACTGCAAGGAGATCCAACCAGTCCATTCTGAAGGAGATCGGCCCTGGGATTTCTTTGGAAGGAATGATGCTAAAGCTGAAACTCCAGTACTTTGGCCACCTCATGC
>NW_011482072.1:6319-7332 GCF_000754665.1 Bison bison bison | reverse complement strand
AAATGTAAGACCAGAAACTATAAAACCATTAGCAGAAAACATAGGTAGAACGCTTTCTGACATAAATCACAGCAAGATCCTCTATGACCCACCTCCCAGAGTAATGGAAATAAAAACAAAAGTAAACAAATGACTCCTAATTAAACTTAAAAGCTTTTTCACAATGAAGGAAACTATAAGCAAAGTGAAAAGGCAGCCTTAAGAATGGGAGAAAATAATAGCAAATGAAGCAAGTGACAAAGAATTAATATCCAAAATATACAATCAGCTCATGCAGCTCTATACTAGAAAAATAAATGACACAATCAAAAAACGAGCCAAAGAACTAAACAGACATTTCTTCAATGAAGACATACAGATGGCTAACAAATACATGAAAAGATGCTCAACATCACTCATTATCAAAATCACAATGAAGTACAATCTCACTCATGTCTGTCAGAATGGCTGCCATCAATGTCTACAAGCAATAAATGCTCAATAGGGTGTGTAGAAAAGGGAACCCTCTTCCATTGTTGGTGGGAATGCAAACTGGTACAGCCACTATGGGGAACAGTGTGGAGATTCCTTAAAAAATCTGGAAATAGAACTGCCATATGACCCAACAATCCCACTGCTGGGCATACACACTGAAGAAACCAGAATTGAAAGAGACACATGTACCATAATGTTCATTGCAGCACTGTTTACAATATCTAGGACATGGAAGCAACCTAGATGTCCATTAGCAGACAAATGGATAAGGAAGTTGTGGTACATAAACACAATGGAATATTACTCAGCTATACAAAAGAACACATTTGAGTCAGTTGTGATGAGGTGGATGAAACTGGATGGAGCTTATTATACAGAATGAATTATATCAGAGAGAGAAACACCAATACAGTATATTAATGCATATATATGGAATTTAGAAAGATGGTAACGATGACCCTATATGCAAGACAGCAAAAGAGACACAGATATAACGAACAGACTTATGGACTATGTGGGAGAAAGCAAGGGTGTAATGA
>NW_011482072.1:5090-6219 GCF_000754665.1 Bison bison bison | reverse complement strand
AGTCAACTCTTTGCATGAGGTGGCCAAAGTACTGGAGTTTCAGCTTTAGCATCATTCCTTCCAAAGAAATCCCAGGGCTGATCTCCTTCAGAGTTTTAAAAATAAAGTCATATATAAGTTTTTAAAGAATAAAATTAATAAGGAAACACAAACCTTATATGATCAAATTAGATCAGATGTATCTGCTCAGATGTATCTAATTCATATCTTTGAAACATTCCATCCAAATGCTGAAGAATACACTTTCTTATCAAGTGTACACAGAACATTCCCCAGGATAGGCCACATCTTGGATCACAAATCAAGCCTCAGCAAATTTAAGAAAACTGAAATAGTATCTTTTCTGCCCTCAACACTATGAGAGGAGATATCAATTACAGGTTGGAAAAAAAGATAAAAAATTTAAAAACATGGGGAGATTAAGCAATGCATTTCTAAATAACAAACAGATTACTGAAGAAATAAAAAGGGAAATAAAAATTTCTAGGAACAAATGACAATGAAAACATTTTGATACAAACCCTAGGAGATGCAGCAAAAGCAGTTCTAAGAGGGAAGTTTATAGCAATATTATCCTACCTCAAGAATAAAGGAAAACATCAAATAAACAACCTAACTTTACACTTAAAGCAACTGGAAAAAAGAAGAACAAAAATCCAAAAGTTAATAGAAGGAAAGAAATCATAAAGATCAAAGCAGAAATAAATGAAAAAGAAATGAAGGAAACAATAAATAAACATTAACAAAACTAAAAGCTAGTTCTTTGAGAAGATAAAATTCACAGAACATTAGCCAGACTCACCAAGAAAAAAAGGGAGAAGAATCATCAACAAAATTAGAAATGAAAAAGGAGAGGTTACAACAGATAATGCAGAAATACAAAGGATCATAAGAGACTAGTAAAGAAACTATATGCTAATAAAGTGGATAACCTAGAAGAAATAGACAGATTCTTAGAAAATTTCAACCTTCCAAGACTGAACCAGGAAGAGATAAAAATTATGAACAAGACCATCACAAGTACTGAAATCGAAACTGTGATCAAAAAATTTCCAAAAAACTAAAGCCCAGGGCCAGATGGCTTCACAGGTGAATTCTATGAGATATTTTTTTTTAACTTCACAATATT
>NW_011482072.1:4502-4990 GCF_000754665.1 Bison bison bison | reverse complement strand
CTATATGCAAGACAGCAAAAGAGACACAGATATAAAGAACAGACTTTTGGACTCTGTGGGAGAAAGCAAGGGTGGAATGATTTGAGAGAATAGCATTAAAACATGTATATTACTATATGCAAAATAGATGACCAGTGAAAGTTCAATGCACGAAGCAGGGCACTCAAAGCTGGTGCTCTGGGACAACTCAGAGTGATGGTGTGGGGAGGGAATTGGGATGGGGGTTCAGAATAGGAGGACACGTGTGCACCCATGGCTTATTCATGTTGATATATGGCAAAAACCACCATCACAATATTGTAACGTAATTAGCCTCCAATTAATGTAAACAAATTAATTTTAAAAATCAGATCAGATCAGATCAGTCACTCAGTCGTGTCTGACTCGTAGTGACCCCATGAATCGCAGCATGCCAGGCCTCCCTGTCCATCACCAACTCCCGGAGTTCACTGAGACTCACGTCCATTGAGTCAGTGATGCCATCCAGC
>NW_011482072.1:0-1111 GCF_000754665.1 Bison bison bison | reverse complement strand
CAACTGACAGAGGATTAATTTCCAAAATATATAATAGCTCATGCAACTCAATACCAGAAAAACAAACAACCCAATATAAAGTCAGCAGAAGACCGAAACAGACATTTTTCTGAAGAAGACATACCGATGGCTAATAAACACAAGAAAAGATGTTGAACATTGCTCAATATTAGATAAATGCAAATCAAAGTTACAATGAGATATCATCTCACACAATAGGATGGGATTACACCAGATGGGTGTTTTTTCAAGAGAAGCAAAGGTGGATGCTCCACATCAGGCATCCCAGCCCCTGAAATCTATATCCGAGAGAGGACCTCCACAAAAGTCTGGCTTAAAAAACCAATAGGGCTGACATTCAAGGATCCCAAAATGCTATAGGACCCAAGACCCAGTGAAATAATAGCAATTTGGAAAGTGCTGAGGCTTTGTGTGAAGAAGAGTCATTTGTGGATCTAAAAGCATGAGGTGGAGGGATTGGACATGGAGGCAAGCAATTGTGGCACCATCCTACTGCAGTGCTGAAGCTGAAGAGCTCCAGCAAATTCACCACTCCCTCAGTCCCTGGCTGGGACTGGCAAGTATAAGCTGTCTTATCTGTTTCCCAGCCTAAAACCAACTCAGCACTGCCCTTTCCCATGACTGAGTTTGGTAGCAGGTGCAGTCTCAGCAGTCTCCCACTTCAGGCCTAAAGCTGATGCATGTGCATGGATGGACAAGGCATCTCTCATGTTGTACTGCTGAGCTCAGAGGCATATATGTTCAAGTCATTTTCCTGCTGCCTTCCTTAAACAAGATAACAAGCCCTAGTCCAACACTCTCCAGTTGCCTACCTAAAGAAAATTAGGTGTGCAATCTACAGAGGACACCCCTTGATTACCTGGCACTGGTGGCCAAGGGGCTAGAATTCCAGGGCTCCATGGAACTGTAACAATGAAAGTCAATTTTTGGCAAGCCACCCCCTGCCCCCACCGAATGCACTGTATAGACAGCAAACTGAAATACAAGTCAGTCTTCTTGTGAAAAAAAGGCCTATTTAATTAGCCTGGTGCTTCACATCTGGGGACAGACTTCACACTTCCCACATATCTAGCAGCTAAGAAGGCAAGTC
>NW_011482071.1:14016-15759 GCF_000754665.1 Bison bison bison | reverse complement strand
ATACAAACAAACCAGGGCCAAGTCACATGGCTCTTGAAAAGGGGGATTCCTCTTCTAGGAATCATCCCTGTTCTCTGCTCATCCAGCCAATGGCCTACCTTGGCCTGAGAGGGGTTTACCACAAAGCTACCCTTGGAGACAGTGGGAGTCAAGGGCAAGAATGCTGGTGGGAGGATGGGGACACCTGCAGGCTAGCTCTTGCATGTGAGTTGGACCACAGTGGGTGATACACTTAAGCTCTCTGAGCTTGTATCCCTTCACATGGAAAGTGGAATCTGCAAACTGTAGGTCAAGGTTGCCTCTGGGACATTTTGCTTGGCCTTCAGGGAGAGCGGGCCATCCCTCAGTATGTCCAGTCAGCATATGCTGAGCAGCTGGGGCCTGCCTGTGATTCATTCAGCTGGCGGGGGCCCACTATCCCAGGCTCATAGTCCCAGATGCTGAGTTATTGGCTGGGGTTTCTGGATCTGGAACAGTTCAGGACCAAAGAGCCTGCTCCAGTCAGGTGCAACTTCTAGATAACTACTGGGATCTGGGCAAAGTATGTGGTCAGGCAGAGAATGTGTTGGGTTGCTTCAGGGGTGCTTTATTGGAATTAGCCTGAAACCTCTGGTGTGAGCTCAGAACTGGGTTTCTTTCTTGAGTGTCCTGTAAAATCCTAGTGCCCCTCAGGCCAAAGGGTTTCCACCTCACCGGGGGCCCCTGGATTCTCCCTGGTGAAAACGTGCACGGGGTGTTTTGCCTCAGGGCCCATGCTCAAGGGGAGCCCTGAGCTCTGGATGATGAGGCTATGACTCAGAGGTACTTCAACTCCTGTTCCTTCTCCGCACCTCCCACCCAGGCAGAGAATAAACTCTTTATTCTCCTGTCCCTCAGCAAGAGCAGTGCCTGGGTTTGGGAGAGCTTACCTTGAACCTGGAACCATGTAAGCACTTTCTTCACTAACCCTCACGTGACCCTGTGAGGGAAGTGCCATTTTGTCATGATTTTACAGAAGAGGCAATGGAAGCTCAGAGCATTGAGGTGATGTGCTCAAAGGTCACATTGGTAGTCAGTTTGTGGAGTCTGGATTCAAATACAGGTCTGTCTAACTTTTGAAATGCCTCATTGCTCATGTGATTTCAATGACACAATCCTGGACAAGTGTGAGGGAGAGGGACAGGCAAGGGGGGGAAAGGGCAATTTGCTTGAGACTTCAGAGTGTCCCATGGAAGCTCAGAATCTCCTTGGAGTTAGGATTGGGTGGGACTTTGTGAGTTGCTCAGGGCACTGGAAAGGCAGCCCACCCCAGCTTGCAGTGGTCCTCCCTAGCCATTGGCTACAGCAGCACAGGTCACAAAAGAGAGCTTCAGTGCCCTTTTAGGGATCATGGAAGAATTCATCGGAAAGCACTCTGGCCTTTCAAGCAGAAAGTGGCATCAGAGGCATCAGAGACATCAGAGGCAATTTAGAAAGAACCTAGATAGATGAGGTGGACATTTGTCACTTTTTTTCGGCCACCTAATATTGAAAGCCTTTCCTCTGTTTGGGACCCCTGACCTGGTCTGTTTTGTGCCTCTTGTACCTACCACTGTTGAGTCAAAACACAGGGCCTGGTAGCCAGTATTACTCCATTACACATTTATTGCTTAAATAACTGGGGTCAAACTCAGGTCTGACTCTAAAACACATGCTTTAAAAATTTATTATGAAAATTTTCATACAGACAGAAGTAGAATAGTATAATACTACTATATATAAAAT
>NW_011482071.1:10577-11433 GCF_000754665.1 Bison bison bison | reverse complement strand
TGATTTGTCCAAGGTCACAGAGCAAGGACACAGCAGAAGAAACAGACATAAATCCAGGTCGCTCTTATTGCCTTACCTCTTTGGGTTGAATTATTTGTTTCCATCTCATTAGGTGGGAAGTCACTCTCTGATCCCGGAGCCCTTCACTTCACCTTGGAGTTGACTTGCAAACTTTATCAGAAAGCACTTCTTCCACAGAGCCACAGAATGGTAGCACTAAAACGTATGTCTGAGGCTGTTTAATACAGGGAAGGCAAATAAACTTCATTTCAGTTGCCAACTTTAATTGAGCAGTAGAGGCTATTTGGGATCCGGCATTGAGAATGATTCTGTTTGCTCCTCAGGAACAAGTGCTGTGATTGATTATTGATGCCTGTCTTGAATGTTGATTAGAAGACTGGAAGAAGTCATGTGATGTACTAGCCACCCTTCAGCAAATCTCCTCATTTTACAGAGTGTCTGAGGTCAAGAGATGAGACAGTGTCTTTGCCTCATTAGTAGTGCAGCTCAGAACATAACCTAGGCTCCCGACTCAGAGTCTTGGGTTCTTTCTGCTTTACAATGGACCCGCAGTAACAATAATAATAACTACCACTTGATGAGTGTCTGCTCACTGCCAGGCACAAAGCACCTTCCAATTTCCATTCCTTACCTTCAATCCTCACAACAACCCTGTGAGGGTGGTATGCTGCTGCTGCTGCTGCTGCTAAGTCATTTCAGTCGTGTCCGACTCTGGGCGACTCCATAGACAGCAACCCACCAGGCTCCTCTGTTTCTGGGATTCTCCAGGCAAGAATACTGGAGTGGGTTGCCATTTCCTTCTCCAATGCATGCATGAATGCTAAGTCGCTTCAGT
>NW_011482071.1:8638-10477 GCF_000754665.1 Bison bison bison | reverse complement strand
ACGGGAGAAGAGTACTGGAGAAGCCGTTTCCTTCTCCAGTGAGGGCGGTATATTTATCTCCAATGTACCTAGACTTGGGGAAGTTAAAAAAACTTGCCTAAGGCCCACAGCAAGCAAGTACTAAAGCTGAAATTTAAACAGAGACCAGTCTGGCTCCAAAAGTGTAAAACCTGGGTTCCGACTTCCTACAGACACAAGGTTGCATTTGCCCTCACAACCTACAGCAGGTGGAGATGACCCTGGTCACATTGACTTGGTTAGCATTAAACTACACTAAAAAAAAACCCATCATTTTTGTTCTTACTAATTTTCTAAGAACATTTGCTTGCAGGCCCTTAGCTAGATGGAACTGATTTGTTTGGGCTGTTTCATGTTAGATGTGTTAAAAATTGACATGTTAGGAGAGCTGACGTGAAAGGTGACCTGGTTCCCTTGCAAATAAATGATTAATATAACCTCATTGTGTGGCGAGACTGTATTACTGATTCTCTCGGGAGGCTTAGAAAAACAACAGGTCAGACAATAATATCCATGCTAGCATCAGATGATAGTGTGGGATGACCATGGATGAGTCAGGGGGTTCAGAAGATAATTAACAAAGAGGGAGCTCTATGGAGTCCAAAGAGAATTTAAAAAACGTTCCTTCTCTACCCTGACTATCTGAGATTATATAGCAAAGGCAATGAATAGGAGAGGGGGAAAAGGTGGATTCATTCAAGTGATTCGCTAAGACATTTTAAAGAAATTGACAGGGATCAAATTTCAAAGGGAATACATTCAATTCAACTGACCATGTTACAGCAACTCAACAGTGATTAGGGATAGATGACGTGTGGCTGTGGCCTACACACTTAGGGCAGCTATGACAATACTATACACCCAAGTTTTAGCAGGATAGTGGAGAATTTCTTCTCTATAGATATGGATACACGTTAGAAAAACGCTTCTGTGAAACAGTATTATGTGCCAATGTATATGTATCTTGTATGCCATATATTACTGTCAATGTCAGGCTAAATTTTCAAATAGCATGGAAGTCTCTGTAATAGCAAATACATCAATTATCCACCTATAGTCACTTCAGTGGCCAAAATTATTCTAAATATGAGGAGTCCCTTCCTAAAGACCCCATCGTGACCTTATTTTTTATGGCTCCGGGGTCTTTTCAAAATGTTTCATGCCCATGCCACACTGGTTGTTATAAATCTTGAATGTCATCTCTCTTGGCTCAGAGGTGTCACTCAAGAGTCCTCTACCCCATCTGACTCCTCCTCCAGGGTAATTTCTCACTGATCCTCCCTGTTCCAGCTCCATCTAAACCTGCCCTGTTCTGTTACTCAACATATGCTATTCTCTTCCCTTGGAATATACTTTCTTTTTCTGTCTGCCTGACAACTGCTACTTGTCCTTCAAGTTCTACCTCAGCTTTCTTCTTTGGGAAGGTTTCTCAGTACCCTCAGGAGTCTTCCCCACCCTCTTGGATCTACCACTTTTATAATGTGTTCCATCAAGTGGCTGGAGTATGTTGCAGCTTTGCCCACTAGAATATGAGTCCCTTGAGAACAAAGACTGTTATTTATTTATTTATTTTTTCATGTCTGACTCTCCAGGATAGAAGGAGAGGTTCAGGGCTTGCATGTTGAATGAATTAATGAAAGTCCCAATTATCTTCAGAAGCTATTTCCAGGGCTTTCAAATTGGGTCTCCCTTTTCTGCCAAGAGGTGGTAAGAACTGGCCAGATGGATTTGATACTTAATGAGTTTCTACTCGGAGAAGGCAATGGCACCCCACTCCAATACTCTTGCCTGGAAAATCCCATGGGCGGAGGAGCCTGGTAG
>NW_011482071.1:6396-6646 GCF_000754665.1 Bison bison bison | reverse complement strand
CGTTGCTTCTTTCCTTGCCTCACCAACAGGTATCCTTTTGGAAACTCTTCCCTTCCTTTCCCAGTGGCTCCCTCTGGCATCCTCAACCTTTGGAACAACTAGCCGTCAGAGTTCCTGGGGCTGATCCCGTTTCTGGATATTCTCTCCTGCTGTCTTGAGTGCACGAGCTGATTTGAATTCAGAAAGCAGAGTTCATTCCTGCGAGGAGTGTCACCACAGTCCATCTTACATTCAAATGGTGAAGGCTGAC
>NW_011482071.1:5073-6174 GCF_000754665.1 Bison bison bison | reverse complement strand
GTGTCTCCGGCACAGTTTTGCCTAGGGTGGGCCCTGTGTATTGCAACAGATGTGAACTTTGGAATCACCAAGGTTGGGAAGCCAGGCCTCAGAGGGAGTGGTTGGAGGCTGAGCTCATCCTGAAATGATGTGGGCTTGAATTCCTGGAGGGCAGAGAGGAGGACCAGGGAGGAGGTCCTACTTTGGGGGTATCTAAAGACAGAAAGAGAGTCTTGGTGTCTTTCATCTCTACGTGTAAGTGACACCTGTGGATAGGTGGGTCGTAGTAGAAAATGCCCCCTGAAGGGTGGGGGTCTCCTTTTTCGACTGCTAAGAGGAGACTTAGCTGAAGGACTGCCCCCTTTCCTTTGGAAAGGAAACAACTTCTGAGGGTGTGGCAGGGTTCACTGGGTGTTCCCCCTCAAGGGAGGTTACCCCCTAAGTGAGGGTGCTTGGCTGGTAGAGGGTAACTAGGTGTTCCTCACCCCACAGAAGAAGGCGCTCCAGTGCTCCTCCCTGTAGGCTTTTCACTTTGTCTCTTGACGTGCACCGCCATCTACCACAGCAGGTATGAACACAGCTTAAAAAGGAAGGTCAAAGAGGTCCCCTCAACCCCCTTCAGTGGTTCTACCACACCCTGTGGACCCCACTGAAGGATGCCGATTCTGAAATTTTGTGGCCTTGACCGTAGGGACCAAGGGGCCAAATATTTGAAATCATCATAACCATAACAAACACCATTGGCTGACCATTTGGGATGCCTTACCAGGGGCTACTTTATATATAGGCCCTGAATGTGGGCTTGACCTGAGGGATAATGAGGTTTTCCCACTGCTTCACGCACACACACACACACACACATGCACGCACACATGCATGCATGCACATGCCCACACAAACACACACACACAGAGTCAAGTTCCTCGAAAACATGTCCACAGTCCTGAGGCCACAGAGCACGTTAGAGACACATTCTCTGCCTGCAGTCAAAAGTCCTGTTTTTCCCAAGTCCTGCTGCTAGACCCGACTCAGTGCACACAGATACACATTCCCATATCCATCCTTCCCAAGCCCCAAAGCTCTGAAAACTGAGGGCCTTTTGTAAGTTTAAGGTAAATCCAT
>NW_011482071.1:4079-4973 GCF_000754665.1 Bison bison bison | reverse complement strand
CCTAAAGTATCTCATGCTGCCATTCATGTACTGCATGCCATTGATAGCAAGGAAGAAACAGCTGGTTAACGTCCTTCATTTTTTTTTTTTCTCTTGGGACTAAATCGTCCTTCTAATCCTAATTCCTTTCACCTTTTCCCCTAGATCCTCTTTTCCAATCCCTTAATCATCTTCACGGCTATCTTCCAAAGCCTTTACAGGTTCTTTCATTCTGAAATTGTGGCCTAGCACTTAGGACTTGGCTGCAAAGAGCTCGGCCATTATATGTAATAGGTCTCCCGTTTCTATGGTGAACATTTCCAATCAGTTTCATTTGGCTGGTCTAAGAAGCTTTGCCTTTTAAAATACACTTACAGGGCAAACTCAAGGGGCCATGAATGATTTTCTCCCAAGTGTGCTGGTTGGTAAAAAGCAGGGAAAGCAGCGCAATCTCACCAGAAGAAACTGTAATTACAGAAAGTTGAAAGTAACAGGTGACATATGTAATAGGAACCTGCATGCAAAAAGCACTGTTGATAATTACAGTGACCTCAACCTGCCATTTTTTACCTTGGGAGAACCAGCCTTGCTGGTACAGTGCCTTTTCTCTAACAAGGTTGCTGAAGGCCATTTCCTACCACTTATTTCCCACTAAATGCAGGGAGTGAGCCTGACTTGGGCTGGGGTGATTGCAAAACCACTGGCTTAAGTTAAACTCCTCACTAATTAAGCCTGTTAGATTTCCTGTAACTCACGATTTTTCTTGGCAGAAGGAAAAACATTTGACTCAGAGGCAAAAATGATTGTATTAATAAAGCAGGAAAACAACAAAAATACTAACACATGGTAAGCAATTTTCAGAAGCAGATTCTGTCATCCACATTCGTTGGAACAGCCATTAGATCTCTCCTAAAA
>NW_011482071.1:0-1313 GCF_000754665.1 Bison bison bison | reverse complement strand
TGCAGAGCTGAAGGGCGGCCATCTGCAAGTAGTGGCACTCTTGGCATGGCAAAGGAGGCTCTGCTGCGGGTGCCGAGTTCAGCGGGGGCACCTGAAAGGAGTGGGAGCAACAGGTTGTAATCCAGACAAGCAGTCGCCTCCGGTGGAAGCAAACTAGCTGAACTGATCAAGAGGGCTTGAAGCTTATGAGTCCCGTCAGACAGTGGTAGCAAGGATTGGACTCCATTCCTTGGGTGCAAGGGTGAAGGGGATGAGGATTTGGGGAGAATCAGACAAAGCTCTAGTTCTATGGAAACGGAGACACTTAGCCTGATGACGCGAAACTGAGCCAATACTGCCCCCTAGGGGGACTTTGGGGAAATGTGTGAGGTCATTTAGTGGACAAGAAATGGAGATGCCTCACGTCCTGGACTGCCCAGATGCTGTGCTGTGTGTGTGCTCAGTCGTGTCTGACTCTTTGCAACCCCATGGACTGTGGCCCGCCAGGCTCCTCTGTCCATTGGATTCTCCAGCAAGAATACTGGAGTGGGTTGCTATGCCCTTCTCCAGATATCTTCCCAATGACCCAGGGATTGAACCTGTGTCTCTTGCATCTCCTGTCTGGACAGACGGATTCTTTACCCAGGACAGTCTTGCAAAATGAAGACTAGTCCAACATCCTATATGATTTTCAAATGTCCTGTTGGACTTCCGTGGAGGTGGAAATTCTTCTTATAATGATCAGAACGTGTACTGTAAATATTTTACATATATGTACAAAAAGTTTGGCTTCCTGCCTCCACACACAGTTTTAATGAATCTTGTGTAAATAGAGGGAAGATGGAACTTTGTTTTCTCCTCCCAGAGGTTTATCCACAGTCGTTCACCATTTCAAAAATCACGTGGTAACAGTAGTGATGTTGCTTTTGGAATTAGAGTCGTCTGTGCAACATCCCTTATCAGTTTGTGCCTGTAGCTGTTGCATTTCGTGGGGCTTCTCGATGAAGGCGCAAGTCTCTGCCTACTTCATTTAGTCTTTCACTGTCATCCTATGTAAGTATTTACATATTTAAATACATTGTCGTTGATTATGGATTATTTTCATTTCTTCTTTGTATGGAAGGACACTTCTTGATCTTTTGGAACTTATGTGTGTATGCAGGTTATTATAGCTATGATTTTAATTTCAGGATAATAAAAGGGTATGACGGGCTTCCCCAGTGTCTCAGCAGGTTCCTGCCTGCAACACAGGAGACACGGGTTCGATCCCTGGGTTGGGAAAATCCCCTGGAGGAGGGCATGGCAACCCACTCCAGTATTCTTGCTAGGAAAAT
>NW_011482070.1:10058-10634 GCF_000754665.1 Bison bison bison | reverse complement strand
GTCCATGGAGTACCCCACTGTACCGTGTGAATATTGCTATGCTGTGATGTGGGAGAGATTGGGAAACACTGCTAAAACTACATTGTTGCTGTTGGCAACCATAAGGTGCTAGGAGTCTGACAGGTATGATCATTTCAACCAAGACAGAGGCTTCTTGAAAAACTGCGAGTTTGCTCTCACCAGGACCTATGCTCAATAAAAACCCAAAGAGTACATACACCATTGTTTCCCACCCCCCAGAAAAAAACATGCACCCTTCCCCAATAGCACTGCAATTAGGCAGTCCTCAAATGACCCACCTCTCTATTTTAGCCTGTCTGTGAGATGCCATAGCAACGATGCTAGGATAGGCCATGGAGGAATTAGCAGTGTTATTTTCAGCTGAGTTGGTCTTGGTTTTGGGCAGCTCAAACTCTGCCACATGATAGTACTGGCACTGCGTTAAGTAGTTTAAAAAGTGTTCTCGAGCCCACTGCAAATGATCTAGACGCTTGCTGGGATTGACTTGTTTCAGGGCGAACGCTCCTTGAAATGCTGGCACCATCAGGTACTTCAGGTCGGTGGACGCGATCTCCT
>NW_011482070.1:9215-9958 GCF_000754665.1 Bison bison bison | reverse complement strand
CATTCTGTTGCTCACTAGCTCTTAACCGTACTTTATTATTTAAAGCCCTTAAAAAAAAAAAAAAAAAAAAAATAAAGCCCTTACCACCTAAAGTCACATTTTTATTTACTAGTTACTGTCTGTCTCCTCCACCAAAACAAGAGCTCCATGAGGGCATGGACTCCATCTAGTTCTCCATTACCCAGAACAGTTCCTGGCACACAGCAAAGGCTCAATAAATATGTTAAATGAATCAATCAATTTTCAGCTCTCTAGACCAGGCCTCTCCTGAGTTTCATGCTACAGATACCTCTACTTGGATGTCTTCTAGGCACCTTAAATGCAACATGTCTCAATACAGAATTCATACTCTCCCCTATCTATTCTTCCTCTTCTATTCCCCATCTCAATGAGTTCCACAGCCTTCCACCTATGTCAGAAACATAGACATCTCCCATGCTGCTTCCTTCTACCCTACCTGCCAAAACCAACTGATCACCAGGTTTTCTGCAGATTCAACCCTATAAATATATCCCCCCATCCCTTCTGCCATTGGGATAGTAAGGCCTCCATCACCTCTGTGACCTAATTGGATCTAATCTTCTCCCTCAAAATGCTTCCTAACTGCTGCCAGATTATGCAAGTTAAAGTGCAAATATGACCTTGCTACTCTTTGCAGTGGGGGGGGGGTGGACTTCCAGTGGATCCCAAGTCACCAACCGAAGTTCAAGCTCTTTAGCATGGCCTAATAGTAGGTAACATAG
>NW_011482070.1:5278-6081 GCF_000754665.1 Bison bison bison | reverse complement strand
TAAC
Organism: Bison bison bison; assembly: GCF_000754665.1. Classification (NCBI taxonomy): domain Eukaryota; kingdom Metazoa; phylum Chordata; class Mammalia; order Artiodactyla; family Bovidae; genus Bison; species Bison bison. The sequence continues at coordinate 6,077 of NW_011482070.1, read as the reverse complement.
TGTGTCCAACTCTTCAAGACCCCATGGACTGTAGCCTACCAGGCTCCTCCGTCCATGGGATTTTACAGGCAAGAGTACTTGAGTGGGTTGCCATTTCCTTCTCCAGTGAGTACTTGGCAAGAAGAAGGGCATAAGTGTGGGTTGAAAAAGCTCCCCAGGTGATTTTAATAAGCCTCCCCTTGCAACACACTTTAGAAGCTAAGGAGGAAAGGAAGCTCTGGTGAATTACCAGTCTGATTTGTCTGGCACTTCTAATGAGTCTGGTAAACTGAACTTTGAGGGTCTGCCTTGGCCAAGAATACAAAGAAGAAAGATACTGTACTTGTGAAGGAGACTTAGACACAGTAATTGTGAGGGTAAAGATAATTCATTCCTGTACATTTGTTTGGATTAAGACATAAATTTACTGTTGCCTAAGAGAAAAAAATATATACAGAATTTGAATTTGGTCTTGAACTTTGTAAGCCATTTTTCTATGGCTTTCAACATAGTCTTCATGAGAATTGTCAATCACTTTCAAAGTGCATATGATATATTCACGTCATCATTTTAAGTATTGCATTGCATCTTATTTTGAGATAATACCAAGATTAAAAAGTGGTTAGAAAAAAAGTAATACTAAAAATGAGCTGTTTATTGTGTTTCTGTGTATAAACATTTTATCACATTAAATCCCTGTTGTGTATGGGAGATTTTTTTTTTTAAATCCCAGTTTAGGGGATCTATAAGGGCCCTTAGAAATCTTATAAATGTAATGTTAAATTTTGTGTAGTAGCAGAACTCTTTTTCCAAACCAAAT
>NW_011482070.1:4438-5178 GCF_000754665.1 Bison bison bison | reverse complement strand
GAATCTGCCTGCAATGCGGGAGACCTGGGTTGGGAAGATCCCCTGGAGAAGGGAACAGCTACCCACTCCAGTATTCTGGCCTGGAGAATTCCATGGACTGTATAATCCACGGGGTCACAAAGAGTTGGACACGACTGGAGACTTTCACTTCACTTCACTTCACCTTAGGACACACCCTGAGTTGTCCTAGGAGATTTAAGTTAAGTAAAATGCATATTGTCTGCCATGGAAAATAAGATTTTAAACTAAATATAGTTAACTGTCATTGAGAAGAAAAAAAGTTTTCATGTAAAAACAACTAGAGGGCAATATAGGACAGTATATAACTAGGGGATATGTTGTTTTGCCCAGATTGTTGGAAACCCAAGAAATGACAAATCATTCTATGCTAGGAGTAGTCTGAAAGCTTCTTTGATGTGACGTGCAGTCATACAATTTCAAAGTTGGAAGGGGATCTCAAAAATTAGAGGAAAAAAAACTTGAGATCAGATAAGTTAAGTGAGTTGCCCAACCAGTTGTGACAAAGCCAATGTCTTCTAAGTTCAGGTGTTTTTACTCCATCTACCCTAAATTGAGTAGGATTTTAAAAGATGGAGAGATCGTTTATGTGGGACAGAATGAAGCCCCAAGTTAAACCAGTGCTGCTGCTGCTGCTAGGTCGCTTCAGTCGTGTCCGACTCTGTGTGACCCCATAGACGGCAGCCCACCAGGCTCCCCCGTCCCTGGGATTTTCCAGGCAA
>NW_011482070.1:0-1265 GCF_000754665.1 Bison bison bison | reverse complement strand
AAGTATCTTTTAATTTCATGGCTGCAATCACCATCTGCAGTGATTTTGGAGCCCAAAAAAATAAAGTCTGACACTGTTTCCACTGTCTCAGTGTAAAGTGGTATATGATTTTATAGTGATACATGGTAGGTATGACAGAAACACCCAGAAGGGAAACTTATTCAAAGGGTTCATAGACAGACTCTCAAAAGAGATGATGCCCAGCCTGAGCCTTGAATCGTGACAGGATGTGTAGGGAACTTGAAGTATTTCAGTATTATTGGAACTTACAGTTTGAGGCAATGAGAAGTAGGTAATTCATTCATTCAACATGCATTCATTGGATGTGTGGATGTGCAAGACACTGTTCTAGGTGCTGGAGCGAATGAAACAGACAAAACCCCTGCTTCCATGGATTGCAAGGCAAGCAGGAGCTACTGCATGCCCATTTGTATGGCACTTATTTCCAAAAAACTTAGATAATGTCTTAACTGCCCCCTACATAGTAGCTCTGAAAGAGACTACAGTAGGTATACTAGTCAGTCTTTCCAAACTGTGGAGGCATACTGGTGATATGAGAGATGAATTTAGGTGGTATATGGAGAAACATTTAAAACATTTAAATAGCTCTAAGTGAACTCCTAGCAGCTTTCTAGCATGATAGAAAGCTTTACCACCCACTGTTCCCTGGGTGACTCCACCCCTTCCCCATCTGTTGCCATGGAGATGAGTGGCTTCATTTCTCTAATTCCCCTACCTCCATCCCTAGATGGGGCTCAGAGAGCCCCCACCCCATCTCCATGGAAAGAACTCTATGCTCCCTAACCTTTCTTCCAAATCACATCCTGCTTTTCAGGCAGTAACCATAGAAACAGAAATCTTGTCCCCATCCTCCCAGGCATCTCCATGGTGACCCTCAACCCTACCCCCAGGACATAACCAGGATCAATCCCTACTAGAGGTCTAGAAATCAGGGGGAACTGGAAGGAAGGTAAGGGTGACTCCCTGCTGTGGCTGTAATCTTTGTCTCTTTCCCTCTGGTTTTGAATGAAGGCATGGTGGCCCCCCTCTCAACAAAGGGAGTAAGGAAACTACAATTTATAAAATACCAATTAGGTGCCAGGCACTGGGCTAGGCACTTTACATACTCAAATCAGCCATTTTAAGTTAGAGTTTAAGGAAGAGAGGCCCACAGAAAGGGAGGCACTTGACCTTGTTTCCCCTGCTGAGCCTCTTATCATCCTCTCTAAAACTGGGAACCAAGAGGATTTAATTCTATCCTTCTC
>NW_011482069.1:14946-15550 GCF_000754665.1 Bison bison bison | reverse complement strand
TGGGGAACACATGTATGCCTGTGGCGGATTCATTTTGATATTTGGCAAAACTAATACAATTATGTAAAGTTTAAAAATAAAATAAAATTTAAAAGGAAAAAAAAAAGAATTTTCAAGCCTCATTCAATTTTTTAAAATTACTAAGATAATAAAGTTAGCATATGATACAGTATTATTAACTAAAGTACAGATTTTGTTCAAATTTCACAAAATTGTATGCTAGTATCCATTATTTGTATTCATACCTTATTCAAGAATCTATACTGTGTTTGTTGCATTGGGCAGCTTCAGCTGCATATAATAAGTTCTGGTAAATTCTCTTTTCATTTTTATCCCATTACAAATACTTTCTAATTTTCCTTGTTATGGTTTCTTATATATACCAATCATTTAAAAGTGAACATTTAATTTCCAAATACATGGGTTTTTTAAAGTATCTTTGTTATTTATTTCTCATTTTGATATTAACTTCTCATTTAAATGCTTTCTTCTCTGCAATCACCTTCCATGGTTTTTCAGTCTTCTAACTTTATTGAGGCCTTCAATGGCTAAGTCAAAGATCTCTCTTTGTAAATGTCACATTGCACTTGAAAATATATGGGTT
>NW_011482069.1:14255-14846 GCF_000754665.1 Bison bison bison | reverse complement strand
GTAGCGACCCCATGGACTGCAGCCTACCAGGCTCCTCTGTCCATGGCATTTTCCAGGCAGGAGTACTGGAGTGGGGTGCCATTGCTTTCTCCATTATACATTAAAGACATCCCCAAATCTCTATTACAGTGTGTGAGTCTATAATACTGTAGAGATTCAGGAGTATTATTAACGTGAGAGAGAGGGAAGGGGAGGGAGAGAAATAAGGAATTCATATTACATAAAACTAGTTTTAGTTGGTATTAAAATCTAGAGACAGTTAAATTCTAAAAACAATTTGTCTCTGTCAGTCTATACTGTTCCAATTAATTGAGTCCATATGTAGAATTTTATAAAAATATATGTCACTTTGATTAAAAAACAATCTACTTTTTTTAACAGCATAATATTTCTTTATATTCTCAGAATTGGATTAGAATTAAAAGCAAAAATAAACAAATGGGACCTAATTAACCTTAAAAGCTTCTGCACATCAAAGGAAACTATTAGCAAGGTGAAAAGACAGCCTTCAGAATGGGAGAAAATAATAGCAAATGAAGCAACTGACAAACAACTAATCTCAAAAATATACAAGCAACTCCTACAGCTCAA
>NW_011482069.1:10825-11168 GCF_000754665.1 Bison bison bison | reverse complement strand
GTTCTGTTTTTGTTCCAGTGAAAAGTGAGTATATGACTGTATTTATTTCTCATACCCTTGCTAGCTATTAGCATTATTTTTGAAACTTTCCATCTCAGGGGGAAAACCTCTCGTGGATATTTTCCTAAGCATTTATTTGATTATCAGTTGAAGTGAAAGTCGCTCAGATTATCAGTTAGACAAATTTTCCTAAACACATTGGCCATTGCAATTTCTCTTTAGGCTTTGCTCATTTTTTAAAAATTAAGCATAGTTAATATTTGCATCAATGTTGCATTAATTTCTGCTATACAGGAGAATGATTCAGTTATGTGTGTGTGTTAGTTGCTCAGTCATGTTTGAC
>NW_011482069.1:8179-10725 GCF_000754665.1 Bison bison bison | reverse complement strand
ACTCTCATGACTCCATGGATTGTACCCACCAGGCTCCTCTGTCCATGGGAATTCCCATGCAGGAATACTGGAGTGGTTAGCTATTCCCTTCTCCAGGGGATCTTCACCTCCGAGGGATTGAACCTGGATCTCATGCCCTGCAGGCAGTCTCTTGCATTGCAGGCAGATTTTTTATCAACTGAGCCACCAGGGAAGCCAGTTATACATACACCTATATTCTTTTTCGTTATGGTTTATAATAGGATATTGAATACCATTTCCTGTGCTATACAGTAGGTTCTTATTTATCAGTTTTATATATAGTGGTATATTTCTGCAAATTGCAAACTCCTAATTTATCCCTCATCCACTCACTTTCCCCTTTGGTAGCCGTATGTTTTGTATGTATGTGAATCTGTATCTATTTGGTAAGTAAGTTAATTTGTAGCATATTTTAGATTCCACATAAAAATGATATCATATGATAGTTGTCTTACTTCGGTCAGTATAATAATCTCTAGGTCCATCCATTTGCTGCAAATTGGACTTTGCCCATTTTTCTACAGCACATTTATCTTTTATTTGTCAAACATTTGATTGCATGCTTACTACATAGCAGACACTGTGCAAAATGCTTTGCTATCTAATTTAAGACTTTAAAAGACACCAGGGGGTAAGTAGGCAGTGCTACAATTCAGTTTTGTAGATGACAAATATGAGGCTGTGTCATTTGCTCAAGCTCTTGTAGTTGGTAAGTGGCAGACACATGGTGTCTGTTTGCCTTGCACTTAACCAAATCTGTTTGCCTTGCACTTAACTATGACACCAACCACGTCTACACAAACATTGAAATTATTTTGTAGCCAGGTCTTTTCCTTTCTGGTTTCTGGTCCAGCTGTTACGTTTAGAAAAGCCATTTCCCCCCATGTAAAATAGGAAAGAACACCATCTGTCTAGAGTGAAAGGGCAGGTAATAAAAGAGAGAGGTTGGAGGAATGTGGAGGACATTTGAAATGGCAGCTGCGGATACTCTTGCATGAAACTGTGCTTCCCAGTCTCTGCCAGTTCTGGCTTGAAGAGTCCCATTTCCATCGGCTTCCATTGAATGCTTTGGCTCCACTAACTCTCCTGGCTTCTTTTATTACCATTTAGACACTCTTTTAAAAAGTATTTTTCATCTTAAAAAAAAAAATCCCCTCTCAACATCAGATTCTTTCCAAACTTAGCCCTATCTTACTCCTCACTTATTAAAGTGAAACTTCTTAAAGTTTGAGTACCTTTCCAACTTCCTTTTCTTATTCATATCTCAACCCACTCCTGCCTGGTTCATCATTTGTCTGAAAATATTCTCAATTGTTCTTCAGTAACCAGCGAATTCCCAACTCTTTTCTCAGCCCATACTTACTTTGCACACTTGACTGTGGGCTTAGTGTTGAAAATTTCTTTGCTTGGATTTTGTGACAGCATGCTCTCTTGGTTTTCCTTGTGCATTGCAGACTAGTCCAAGTCTTTTTTGGTCTCTTTTGCAAAAAGCTGACTCATTGGAAAAGACCCTGATGCTGGGAAAGATTGAAGGCAAAAGAAGAAATAGGCAGCAGAGGATGAGATGGTTAGATAGCTTCACTGACTCAATGGACATGAATTTGAACAATGTTTGGGAGTTGGTGAAGGACAGGGAAGTCTGGCGTGCTGCAATTCATGGGGTCACAGAGTTGGACATGACTGAGGGACTGAACAACAACAACTGCTTTAATATTTATATATCAGAACTTCAGGGTTTTCCTGTATGCTCTCTTCTTGTCCCAGTATACACAGTACTTCCTGGGTGGTCTTAGACACTCCAAGTGCTCAAATTACCAATGTTCTCATGAATTACAAAGTTGTATTTCCAGCTCAGATCAGCCTCTGAACTCCATAGTAACAGGGGCAACAGGATACCAGGCATCACTACTCAGATATTTTGTTGTTGTTCAGTCACCATGTCATGTCCCACTCTTCGCTGTTTTATGTACACCTAATCTCAACATGTTTAAAATAGAAATCATATTCACCTTCAAATCTGTTCCTTTTCATTTTTCTCTCCTGTCACATCCCCCCAGTTTCCCAGGGCAAAAATCTGGGATCATTTTTTACTTCTTTTTTTTGCCTCCTCCTAATCCTTTTAAATAGATCTAAATTTATATCCATCGCTTCTCAGCTCTTTTTGTCTTAGCTTCTGCAATCTCTTGTTGAATTAGTGCCATCTGCTAACTGTCCTTCTTGTATTCAATCTTTACTCCATCAAACCATTTTAACATTATTGCAAGAGGTAATGTTCTAAAATGAATGTTAGATCATGTTACTGCCCATTCTCCCCATGAAAAACTCTAAGCCCCTTGATACAACAGCAGTGGCATGTCCAGAAATCATATACAGAAAACAAATGCTTTTACAGTTATAGGAGGGGATTATGGTGATAAATATGCTCAGAATCAGGAGTTAGTGAACTCATCTCAAATCTGATTTTGTATTGTTCTTTGCAACACTTACAAAATCAGTTTTAAGAAGACTTTGCAACACTTGGGCCT
>NW_011482069.1:7104-8079 GCF_000754665.1 Bison bison bison | reverse complement strand
GGCGTGCTTCGATTCATGGGGTCGCAAAGAGTAGGACACGACTGATCGACTGATCTGATCTGATCTGGTGGCTCAGAGGGTAAAGCGTCTGCCTGCAATGCTGGAGGCCTGGGTTTGATCCCTGGATCAGGAAGACCCCCTGGGGAAGTAAATGGCAACCCACTCCAGCACTCTTGCCTGGAAAATCCCATGGACAGAGAAGCCTGGTGGGCTACAGTCCATTGGATCGCAAAGAGTCAGACATGACTGAATGACTACTTCACTGTATGTAACCTTGCTCTGTGTTTTTCAAGTCTCCTATAAATGTGTTATACTTTCATAATGCAAAAAAAAAAAAAAAAACACCTCAATCTTCTTCTGTCACCATACAGAGAAATAACAAGATAATGAAGAATATAGCTCACTTTTTAAAATGTCTTATTTTTCAGTTATAAAATTAATGTATTTTCAGTGAAGAAGAGTCAGAAAAGTCATAAAAATAAATAGAATTCCTAATCTCATCACCCAGAGCCATCCTCTATTAACTTTTGGGTTCTTGCAGACCTTTAACAAAATATTTAAATACACTCACTAATGTGTTTTTACTTTCATAGGAAATTCTCATATAATATACACATATACTTTAGTAACCTGCTTTTTAAAAATTTCAATATACCAAATACATTTCAATGCTTGCATTGCATCATCATTTATAATGGTTCTACAGTATTCCATAGAAGGATATACGATGGTTTATTTAAACAGTCTGCCATTGAAGGATATTAAATTGGTTGGATTTTTTCCAGTATCATGGACAACATGATAAATAGAATTTTCATGAATCTGTATGCAATTATGTGGTTACGAGATGCTTTTTCTTAGGATAAAGTCCTTGAAGAGGAGTTTGTGGGTCAAAGGGCCTCAATTAAGGACTTTGGAATTATATTAGTTTGACCTTCAGATAATGTCATATCAATTTAGGTATGTTCTGTTTTT
>NW_011482069.1:5485-6115 GCF_000754665.1 Bison bison bison | reverse complement strand
TTATAGCAGCTTGAACTGATTAAGACAAGTTCACACTAAAGACTCTGGCTTTTTCTCAAAAGTTCATCTAGCTCCCTGGTGATGTCCTCTAATCTAAGCCTTCATGCTTTCCCTCCAAGTACCCTGTAGACTTTTATAAACTCAGTATTACCTTCTATGCACGAGGTATCCCTGCTCTGGGCTTTAAAGAATTGACAGGGCTGTGTCAATTACACCACTATTCTCCCAGGTGTCTGAGCTTGAATATGCCGTTATGTTTGCCTCATCTCTCAAAAGCCCCCCACAACTATTTTTCTTCTCCAAATGTTCTGTATTGTACCTCTTTTTATTTATATGCACAGTTCCAAGATATGTTACTGTGTTTCATCAATTCTGAGAGGCACTGCTAGTTTATGTACCACTAAGGAAGTAAAAACACCCAGTTAAGCTGTGATGCAACATTAATTGTAAAATGCATCCCAATTACAAGGATGTTAAAATGTGAAAAATGTGCATCACAGAATCAGTAAAATGAAGCAAGTGGAAAAATCAAGGACACTACACTATATAGAGCATGGTACCTATATCAATCAGATCCCAGCAGGAAATTGATGATCCACCAAAATTAGGGTAATGTGAAGAAGGTTTATT
>NW_011482069.1:4694-5385 GCF_000754665.1 Bison bison bison | reverse complement strand
AAAGCAGTTAATTACAAAGATGTGGGTGGGTCATAGGGTAGCCATAAGGAGTAGTGTAGGAGCCAGCATCTCCTGGCAGTAGAGCTGGTTCCACTCCCAGGGCCACAGTGATGAGAAAAGGAAAAATTTAGCAGAAATGGGGAGGAGAGTGAACCATGTGAAGCACATTGTTTTGAGAGGAGAATTTTCTTCAGTGGAAAGACACAGCAAGCATGAAGCACCCCTGTGAGGTGGGAGCAGAAAGATACCTATTCTACATAACTTGCCTTCCTCCTTCCTAACCTTCTGCCAGAGCCTCCCATTGGCAGAACCCAGTTGAAAGCCAGAGGGCAAGAGACCAAGTGTGATGTAATCCATGCATTTCAGTCTCAGGAAAAGAACAGGGTGGAAGAGAAAAAGAAAATGAATATATTAGGGCAAAAGGCACATATGAGGCAATATGTACATGTTATGTATATAATGAAAGGAAAACATGAATGTTTGTGTACATACCTACTTACATTTTTGTTCTGGAAGGAAACCAAGAAAGCTTAACATGACTATACAGGAAACATGGGATTCAGGTGATTAGGATTGGGAACTTTTATTTTTTATATATTAAACTTCTAGTCTGTGTGAATTTTTTTAATAATAACTATGGCTTCTATATTTTATAATAACTGTCTTGCAATGACAAAGAATATTCAAACTA
>NW_011482069.1:3451-4594 GCF_000754665.1 Bison bison bison | reverse complement strand
CTTGTAAAAATGACACTTTATTATAATTGCCTTGTTTATGTGTCCTTACCCTCGGCTTGTGTCTGAGCTTCATGAGGATAGCCCCTGTCTTACTCTTCACTGTATTGAAAAAGTTTAGACTTACTTGGCACAAAAACTCCTTGTCAGAATATCCTTGTTGAACTGAAAATTATATGGATAAAAGGATAACAGAGAATAAAGTGGTTGGCCAGGATTGAATAACAACAATTACTTATGCTGATTTTTCACAATCATGTTGGTAAGACACCAAATGTCAACATATAAAATCACCTCTGAAGTACTAGGCAAAGTGATCAGCAGATCACTGGCTCTTCCTCATTGCTGACTCTTGATCCACCTTTTTTTTTTCCTTTTCTTAATTTCTGATTCCATATATTCTTGTTTCTGCCTACCAGTGTGAAGATAGGAAATAGTATAAGAATTATAAATTGACTGATGTTATCTACTTTCCAGATTATTTGGTAATTGAGAAAGCTATACATATTGCAGCTGTGGCAAAATGTTTTCACTTAAAAGATCTGGAGCAAGCCTAGGGGCTGGAACACTCAATAGGACTCCAGTGCAGCAGAACTGTCGGGGCAGAGATTCCCACTTAGAGCTATGGGGGCAATGCTGCCACCACAGTGGGATTGGAAGATGGGACACTGAGCCAAGAAGATTATTCTCAAGATTTTGGATGTCATGGTATTTGTCTCCCTAGGTTTTAGACCTGACACATTTTTCCTTCAATTTCTTCATTTTCATAATGTGAATGTGTATTGCATACCTGTCCTAATACTGTATTTTGCAAGCACATAACTTGTCTTATTTCACAGGTACACAAATAGGAGGGATTTTGTCTCAGGATGAATTTTACCTTGAATGTCACTCGTACCCAATTTAGATGATGTTTAGATGAGACTTTGAATTTCAGATGTTAGAGTTGATGCTAGAATGAATTAAGACTCTTTAGGCTGTTGGATGTGAGAAGAAAATGAATTTCTGGGGACAGGGACAGAATGTATGGACAGAACTATGTCCCCCTAAATTTCATATATTTGAGGTCCTAGCCCCCCAAGTAATGGTATTTGGAGACGGATCTTTGAGAGGTGATTCGGTTTAGATGAGATCATAAGGATGGGG
>NW_011482069.1:0-634 GCF_000754665.1 Bison bison bison | reverse complement strand
GTCTTTCTGCTGCTGCTGCTGCTGCTGCTAAGTCGCTTCAGTCGTGTCCGACTCTGTGCGACCCCATAGACAGCAGCCCACCAGGCTCCCCCGTCCCTGGGATTCTCCAGGCAAGAACACTAGAGTGGGTTGCCATTTCCTTCTCCAATGCTTGAAAGTGAAAAGTGAAAGTGAAGTTGCTCAGTCGTGTCTGACTCCTCACGACCCCATGGACTGCAGCCCACGAGGCTCCTCTGTCCATGGGATTTTCCAGGCAAGAGTATTGGAGTGGGTTGCCATTTCCTTCTCCGCTAAGTCTTTCTAGATAACATTTATTCTTAGGGCTCCCTTTACAATTATCTATAATCTGGCTCCACTGAAAAGTGGAAACAGATGGCTCACTAATCTCCTATATAGTTTTGTTTTAATTCAGGGTATATTGAGCACCCACTGTGTGCCATGGACTGTTCTGGGCACTTAGGGTACCTCAGCGAGAGCACCAAAGGTCTCTGTTACCATAGGGCTTGCATTCTAACCACACTTGAGTCAGTCTTATGTGTGTACTGCAGCACAGTATGGGCTTCCCTGATAGCTCAGTTGGTAAAGAATCCACCTGCAATGCAGGAGACCCCAGTTCTATTCCTGGGTCAGGAAG
>NW_011482068.1:15156-17333 GCF_000754665.1 Bison bison bison | reverse complement strand
GATTCTGACTGGTGTGAAATGGTACCTCATAGTGGTTTTGATTTGCATTTCTCTGATAATGAGTGATATTGAGCATCTTTTCATGTGTTTGTTAGCCCTCTGTATGTCTTCTTTGGAGAAACGTCTATTTAGTTCTTTGGCCCATTTTTTGATTGGGTCATTTATTTTTCTGGAGTTGAGCTGTAGGAGTTGCTTGTATATTTTTGAGATTAGTTGTTTGTCAGTTGCTTCATTTGCTATTATTTTCTCCCATTCTGAAGGCTGTCTTTTCACCTTGCTAATAGTTTCCTTTGATGTGCAGAAGCTTTTACTGGATCTTTTAAGAGCTATTTTTCAGTTCTTTTGTTGTTAAATTCACATTTGTAAAGCACAAAGAAGAACCATGAGTCGGTTATTGAAAAGAAGTAGACATTTAGGATGCTGGGGAAGTAGAATAAAATGTGTGTGCTCACACACACACACCCTGACTGTTATTATTCTTAAATAGCCTATATCCCAAGCCCAACAGCAATTTAGGCCAATGATACAGTTCTACAGGCAGTTCAAATACTAGTATGAGCTGGGTACTGAAACATTTTCTATAGCCCTGACCCACAGAAGGTGAACCCAGGGTTCACCAGCATGCTACACTGTTGTGACTAGCGCTTTAGTGGGGAGAAGTTCAAGGGGTTTTTCAGGGTCAGGGAGAAAGAAAAGTTACACCAAGTACCCAGAGCAAAAGGAGCCTGGCAGAATCTCTCTTCTCCTATGCCTGCTGTTGTCAAGTACTCCCTCAAAAAGTCTTGAGTGGATATTGTGTGGAACAGAAGACAAACTTCTCTGACCTTATGATTTTGCTAAAGGTAATGAAAAGAACGAGTGGATCCTTTCTATTTCCAGTAGCAACAAATGGATGATGGGAATAGAAACTCTGTTCCCTATAAAACATAGGATGGGAGAACAAAAGTACTAACAGCCTAGACCTTTATCAATAACTAGTTGATCTTACTACACAGAGAAACTCTTTCTAGATTTTAAGATCTGATTATTTAATCCCTTCATAGCACCACATTTTTTATACCCCCAATAAGAAGTGCATTTTTTTTGCCAGTGCTTAAAATGCAAAGATATTCAACCCTGAAGGAATGAAAAGTAACATAGAGTAAATGACCTTTCTTCAGTAGGATGTTCTAAGCTTTTGCTAAATTAAAAAAATTTTTTTCACATTAATTTTAAGTGATAGAGTGCCTTGGATCAAAATCATAATGGCATTTATCCTGTTATCCGATGACTCTAAGAGGTTGAAGGGATTCATAACTATAGTTGTCTTCATGTTTCAAGGCACATTTTTCATTCTTTTTGACAGTTATTAAATACATTAATTTTCTGGTGGTAATTTCAATGTAATAACCATATGAAAAAATGTAAGTCTTGTTTTCCCATCAGAAAAGAAGAAACCGGGAAGTATCTTGAGAGCCATAAATTAGAGTATGAAAGACCCTTAAGTTGCCATTCAGCAAGTGGGGTGGAATTTTGTGTGTGAGAATTGAATTAGAAATATATAATGTGGTCACAGTGAAAGGGAGTTTTCTATGTAGTATTTCCCTAACCTGGTTAGAGAGAGAGAGAGTAGCCTTATTAGAATTATTAGTAAATGAGAAACACAGACATGAGACAAGGTCTTGAATTTTTAGTTAACACTACCAGAATAAACTCATAAATAATATAAGGAAAAAGGTTGATTGAAGCAGCTAGCTTGAAAATCAAATAACTTGACAATGAATATTGGTTCTTGGTACAACACTTGGTACAATAGCAAAGGAGTGGAATTTATTTCCTGGAGGTGAGACTAGTTGTCTCAGCTCTATTCCAAGGCTCTGTACCCTCTAACCTTAGCTAGATTTTTGGCTAATGCACACTGTTGGCCCCAAGGGAGCTAAACCAAAAATCAGGTAAATGGCCTAAATGTACATAACAATAGAAAACAAATCCGAAGGGCATTCCTTCTTCCTCAATGAAGGATAACACATTGTTAGCAATGAAAATGCTTCTTTCATGCAGAAACATCTATTTTAGAATATAGATAATTCTTAGCATCCATCATGGTTTAAAGCCCCTAAAAAGCTCCAGAGAATAGTGGGAAGCAGGCATGACAGAGCATTTTTAAAGGTTGGCTGGTAGTATTATCCCTATCATTG
>NW_011482068.1:12194-13635 GCF_000754665.1 Bison bison bison | reverse complement strand
CATTTGCCTTCTTTTCTGCTTATCTAACATTAACTTTTCCCTCAAATGTCCCTCCAGAATTGTTAAATACCTATCAATATTTTCTAAGCTCTCAAATGCTTAGAAAAAATTGCAGAAACTCTACCATTTGCATTTTTCCTTCTAAGCCTCTTTTTCACCATCCTGTATCCTTCTTTTTCAATCTAGAATGGCTGCTTCTGCTTTCTAGGCCTGGGGCACAGTTCTCTTATAACCTGCTTTGATCATTCTGTGTTGGATCTCCTACTTCCTAGATCCTATTATTTTTCTCAGTTTACTCCCTCACTTTGATAACACATATGCAACCTGAGAAAAGATACATGAAAGGTAAAGCTTTGAGTTCTTATAATCTGTCTTGTCTTAAGGGTTTTGCTCAAGTTGGAGACTTGCTTGGAAACTCTTGGCTATATAGCAGTGATGCATTATGAAAGTGATGCCAGAAACTTGGCCTCTTTGCACCAGTGCCAAATCAAATCTTGGAGACAGAGTTTCAGGTGAAGCACAGTAAAGAACCCACCTACAATGCAGGAGACTCAGGTTGGATCCCTGAGTCGGGAAGTTCCTCTGGAGACGGGAATGGCTACCCTCTCCAGTATTCTGGCCTGGAGAATTCTATGGACAGAGGACGTGAGCTATAGTCCCTAGGGTCGCAAAGAGTCAGACATGACTGAGTGACAAAGCACATGCACATAGAAAAGAGTAGCTTTGTTGCTTTTCCAGGCACAGGGAGCCACAGTGGGCTTGTGCCCTCGAAAATTATGTGCCCCAACCTGGGGGGATTTGATGAAGAGTTTCATAGCAATGGTTCAAAGGTAGACCTGCTGATAAGGATCAGGGTGTGTGCAGGGCTAATATTCATCTAATCTGGCCTCAGATGGTATCTTGATGAGTTCTTGTCATTCTCGAGGTTATCAAACTGTAACCTTCTCTCTGAAATGAAAACTACTTCATCAAATTGTTAACATCTTCCACTTGTTAGGCATTTTACTTCTGCATAAGTACTCAAAGATACTGTTATGAATATACATTGAGGAGGAACCAGGTCCTTGCCCCAAGGCTGCAATATGTTATAATATTGAGTTGGCCAAAATGTTCATTTGAGTTTGTTACATCATAGGGAAAACCCAAATGAACTTTTTGGCAAGCCCAACCTTTAGAAAAGGTGATTTAAGGTTGTGGATGTTATTAAGGTTGCTAATCAGCTGACCTTGAAATGAGAGTATCCTGAATTACCCAGGTGGGCCCAATGTCATCACAAGGGTACTTATAAGGGGAGGAGGAAGGAAGAAGAGTATCAGAGTGATTAAATGTGACAGTTTTGACCAGCAATTTCTGGCTTTGAAGATGGAGGAAGGGACCAGGTACCAAGGAATGCATACTGCCTCTAGAAATTGAAACAGGCAAGGAAATGGATTCTTCCCTG
>NW_011482068.1:10153-12094 GCF_000754665.1 Bison bison bison | reverse complement strand
TCACTTTATCTGTTCAGTAACTTATGGGACAGTAACTAGTACAAACCATTGTCCAGATCATATGAGGGCTACAAAGATGAAATGTAAGGACCTTGATTTTTAGGAACTTACAATGTAATAGGGGCTTCCTAGGTAGCAGTAGTGGTAAAGAACCCGCCTGCCAATGGAGGAGACAGAAGAGACTCAGGTTTGATTCCTAGGTCAGGAAGATCTGGAGAAGGATAAACTAATTTATCAGAGGTGAGGTGTCTATCAGAGCAGGAGCCAAACAGCATTATTCCTGTAAAACTAATTCCTGTCCCTAATGTGAGGCACACAGTTGCAGGTAATACTGCTTAATTAAGGCAGGGTCTTTCTGGGTGCAAGAAATCTGATTTTGTGCTACATTGTATCCTTTCTCTATGTGTGGCTTATATCACTGTCGAGGAAGAATTAAATAACCTTTACACTTCTGTTTAAGGGGATATTGATAAATATCAAGTTCTCCTGCTTCTTCAGTTGAACTCAGCATCATGAGGCTATGTGTCACTGGAGTGAAAAAGCAGAGTCAGTGAGTACCAAGGTCCACCTGAGAAATATTTTTTCCTTGAGCTCAGCAGTGTTCCAGAAATCAAATTTCCCCATGGGTATTTGTGAAAGTGAATCTGATCACTGTCCATAGAAGGCAGCAACTGATAAGAGGAATATGTATTTATGCACAGAAACACACACGCATACGTGACTTTAGATAATTATAAACAATGTTGCTAAGGTGGTTCATGTATTCTCTTAAGCAAACAGATGCAAGGCAGCTTTTAGGATACCTCTGGGCTTCAAAGGGTCAGAGAGGAGAAATTAATTATGTAGAAAAGAAAATCTCTTGATGAGGCAAAAAACAGTGACAGAAACTGCAAATGTTGGATCATGTTTATAATTTTTTTTTTCTCTCTTCTTGGCTGGCAAGAAGGGATGATACAGTGACAGGGAAAGGCTGGAAAACAATAAAGATCTGACAAATCTAGAGTAAGGGAAGTTAGGGTTAGATTAAATAGTGGTTAATGGCTTAGTTTAATATTGCAACCAGTCATGAAATTCAACAATTATCATTTTGGCACCTGTTATGTGCTCAATAGATTTTGTGAGGATACAAAGATGAGCAATAACCCAGTTCTTGGCAGCAAATAATTTTCAGTCTATCATTTAGGTATAAATACTCATAACTGATGCAAGGCCAAACATAGGAAGTCTTAGATAGAAGCACAAGACTATGCTATATAAACAGAAAGTTTGCACAGACTTGTGGGTGATGGAGGTGGGGTGGTGTGGAAGTATTCAAATGGAGCTAGAAAGATGAGTAAAAGTTCAATAATAAAAAGAGACTGAGGGGCAGGATGAACAAACAGCCTAGCACTGGCAAAGTGTGGACTGTTGGGAAATCAACATAAATTTGATCATTCACTCATTCATTTAGGTCTCAGCTCTATGAAATTGGTTCTACTCTGACTGAGGTGACCATGGAAGAAAGGACTATTTGACTTAAGCACATCTCTAGCTTTGATGGCAGAGATGGCACTTCTCTATCCTTCCCCACTGGGCAAGACACAACTTCTCAACTGAACAGAATAGAGCAAATCCATGAATTTGAAGAGTGCACTGAAGAATTCTGATGTAAAGGCATTGTTACTGCATCTCTGGTGAATATCTGTTTTCTGGGTGACTGTGAACAGTACTCATTTACATAACAAAGGAAATGTCTACACTGTGAAAGGCACTTTGGGGGCAGAGCAGTGAAACAAAAATAAAATAAAATTTTAAAAATAAATAAATAAAAATTTAAAAAAAATTTAAAAAAAAGAGTCTCTGCCCTCAATGTGCTCCGAGTCTTTGGGGGAGGGAGGATTATGATGGTATTACATACAGGGTACAAGTCATTTAATGTTACTGATCGAAGCAGACTCTGCC
>NW_011482068.1:9340-10053 GCF_000754665.1 Bison bison bison | reverse complement strand
TAAGTGTTGGTAGAGGGGAAAGTTGTCTTTAATCAGAATGCTGGCAATCTGGGGAGATGGTGTACTCAGCATCCCCTACAAAATACCTGCAAGATTCTGCTCAACCATGAAAGTTTTAAAGGGAAACAGGGAAGTAATCTCAGTGCATCACTGAGATAGAGAGTCTGAGTCATTACCATCCACCACTGTGTGTGCAGGCTCATGGACTCCTCTCAATATTCCTCTAGATGTTATCTTGTTCATACAGTTTGTTCACCACATTACTGAAGTGGAAGCTAGAGAAGAGATATGGTCATCTGTTAATTACTTATTCTTTATTTCTACTTCTTTGATCTATGGGAAGAACTGACAAGTTAGGCAAGGTGTTACGTGATTAAAAGATTTGAAAGCTGTGCTCGGGCTTGAGATGAGTAGAACACGGGGGAGTCTGGTTCAAAATTAATTACAGTATAGCTTTGCTTAAGTGACAAAGAAAAGGGCTTCCTACTGAGGGTGGTTTCCTGCAAAGAGCTGCTTACACTAACCCTTTGAAGCCTCACTTTACTCATCTCTGAAAATGGAGCTTGGAATGGCTTTTCTACATGTGACTATGGTAAGACTGAAATTATTGTATATGAAAGAACAGTTAAAAAGTATAAAAAGGAAGCATGCTAAATATTCATCAACAGAGGAATAGATAAAGAGAACATGGTACATGTGTGCAATGGAATATT
>NW_011482068.1:8061-8319 GCF_000754665.1 Bison bison bison | reverse complement strand
CATCCTCCCCCACTTCTTATTCCTTGTGCATTGTATACAGGAGTCTCCTGGGCAGACTGAAACAGGGTGAGTGTCTGTCCGTTTATCTGCAGCAGTGATGAATCAGACGAATGTCTTAACTCTGACACATTTGCCTGAGCACTCTCTGAGCTTCCCTGTGGGTGAGCTTGTAAAGAATCTGCCTGCAATGCGAGAGACCTGGGTTCCATCCCTGGGTTAGGAAGCTCTTCTGGAGAAGGGAAAGGCTATCCACTCCAG
>NW_011482068.1:4521-7202 GCF_000754665.1 Bison bison bison | reverse complement strand
ACTAAGTATATCGCATTTATCAGCAATAGTGATGTATAGTTTCTCTATGGAAATGTTCTGCCTGAATTGCAGCTGTTTATCATTATTCTAAATCAAAAGCTCTGAAAGGGTTGTGACGACTGCCAGACAGGTGTTATTTAAATAAATAAATAAACAAAACATTGAGAGAATTCTGATTACATTTTTCAAAGAAGTGGCATCTCACGTAGTTAGGATAATCATCCTGAGGGCTGGTCTCCACCCCCCACGCCCACCCCACCCACCAGCCTGCACCTGGGAAAGTTGAGTGACAGTTCTGGCGGGGAGGGGGTGGACCTACACTAAGGTATCACTGCTCCAGGATTCTATGGAAGATGAAAGGAGCTGGAAGTTTGGATGGCCCCCTGGTAACTTGCCTATTTGCATTTGGTACCCAATAAGGAAACTTGATGAGCCCCTTCATGTGACTGAGAGTAGCATCATAAGAAGCAATACCTAGTCAAAATAGAGAGTTTTTTTGAACATAGAAATAGTTGTCATGAAATATAGCTCAGTTTTCCAATCTATAAGATGCATAAGGTAAGGCTATCGTTCTGTTTACCTCTCTAGGTTCTTTATTTCGGTTAGTTAACCAAGACAGTACATGCAGAACACTGCAATGCCTGCCTGTCTTTTTAAAGATAGTTATTTGAAAAATGAGTGGATACATGAACAGAGGAAACTGGGAAGCTCCACTTGGGTGTGTCCCTTGGAGAGGAAACAAGCTCCTGAGTGTCTTAAATGAAAATTGGTGAGGAGTCTATAAAAGGGAGAAAATTCTAGGCAACAATTTGATAGCTTTCTCTGGTTCTATCAGAGAAGAAACTACAAAGTTTCATTTCTTACTTTGCACAATTCCTGCATCCTCTTACTCCTGAAAATTTATTTGACAATTGAGTATCTATACTGTCTTCTGTGTTAAGCATGGATCATCATGATTTTAGAGTGCTATTTTCATTATTTGGCTCTCTTTTTCTATTAATAGTAATAATATGAGCAATAGGTTTCATTTTCTTGAATGCTTATTATATGTTAGGCACTTGGAGAAACATCTTTGCATGACTTACCTCATTTCATACTTGATATGCTTCATGGTATAGGTATTATTAGCCCCATTTTATAGATGAAAATACTGAGGCCCAATGAGGTTAAATAATTTCTATATTAAATTATTATATTATATATGAGGTTAAATAATGTCCATTGCTTTCTGGCCATACTCATATGGCCAGAAGAATGTGGAAACATTTCAGAAGAAGAAATATTTTAAATAGTGTATTGGAGGAAAGGAAAAATGCAAATGGAATTTGCTTTGTCAGGCTAGATGAAGTCTGAGGAGTACATTTCTAATCATCTCCAAGTTTATAAAAGAATACTGTAAGAGAGATACAGCCTAATTGTCCTTGATTTCTTTAGGGAGAGTAGCAAGAAGAAATGGATGAATGTAGATGAAAAGACATAATGAAGGTAATATGTGCTGTGGTCAAACCTCTAGGATAAATGACCCATGAATGATGGTCAATTTCATAGTTAGCTGAGGGGCTTGATTGATTTGTTCAAATGCTTGCTTAGTAACCAATCATGATCAAATGCACTAACCTTTTGAAATGCAAGAGTCAAGACACAGGTACATATTTCTGCTTCCAGATTTATTTTGCTTTCTGTCCATTGCTTTAGAACAACATATGTTCACATGTTGTAAACGTATCAACATGGTGATGTGACTTACATTTTTGTATATAAAAACTTTAAAACTTCTTTTTTAATATTCTCTTCTAAAATGCTACATTTGTATTGACTGAAATAGCAATTAACATCATTCTTGAGAACAGTCTTTAAATCTTAGAGGTCTGGGCTATATATTCTTTGAGTAGCATTTGGAAAAAAATAAGGCAGATAACTGCTGAAAATATGACTAGAAGGAATAAAGGAGTTTAATTTGTAATCTCAGAATGGAATATATGTGTATGGCAGGATACATATTAAATACCCAGATCCAAAATCTCTTCAATATTTATGGTTTGAGAATTGCATAGTGAAGTGGAATCCATAGCACCTTCCTCATGTACAGTGATGTCACTTGCCAAACAACATGTAAAACATGTGAAAGTCACTCAGTTGTGACCCCATGGACTATACAGTCCATGGAATTTTCCAGACCAGAATACTGGAGTGGGTATTCTTCTCCAGGGAATCTTCCCTACCCAGGGATTGAACCCAGGTCTCCTGCATTGCAGGCAGATTCTTTACCAGCAGAGCCACAAGGGAAGCCCAAGAATACTGGAGTGGGTAGCCTATCCCTTCTCCATTGGATCTTACCAACCCAGGAATCAAAGCGGGGTCTTCTGCATTGTAGGCAGATTCTTTACCAACTGAGCTATGAGGGAAGCCCTTATCAAACAAACTCCAAGGAAATCAAATGTTTGTTTGTTTGTTTGTTTCAGCTCAATTATCATCACTGTAATGTGCAGTTATTTATTGATTTTTCATGAATTTCTCTAGTGCTTGTAACTATAGTACCTATGCATTTAATGAATTGATTAACAATGAAATCAATATACCATCCTAACCTTTCTACCAGCAACCAGACCACTTTCAGGGCCATGTCTACATTAGTTCTCTAGAGTACTTACAACAATGTGGGCTTTTAATAAGTAATGACT
>NW_011482068.1:0-2261 GCF_000754665.1 Bison bison bison | reverse complement strand
GTTTAATAAGGTTTTAAAGGTGCCTAATAGCTTATCTGTGACCTAAGAATGCTTTAAAACCAAATTTTACAGCTTAAAGACATTCAAAATGAAGTCATAGAATAGATTGTCAGGTAATAAACCATGGCTCTCTAATTCACCATTATTTCTCTAGTCCAATGGCTAATTCAGCACTGTGTGTCTATCAGCACATTAGTCAGAAAGCCATTGAACTGTCTTTAATAAAAGAAATCTAAAAGAGAACCATATTCACAAGCAGGCAATCTTATTAATTTGACTTTCATTTGACTAGGTAGTTTGTTCAAGAAGATTGTTTTTGTTCTGTACTATTTTGAATAAGTGGGTACTGAATTAATGTGTTTTTTAAAAATTTTTTATCATATCACAGCAATGAAGGAGTTTTTGTTTGCCTTTTCAGCAGAGGGAGAGGAGCAGCTAAAAATACTGTTTTTATCCCGCAGTCTTAGCTTTTGTTGCAGCTTCATGGTACATGCTCTTTCTATCAATAATTTCTCCATAATGCTGATTTTTTTGTTAAATATATCTTACAAAATGAGAGACTAATACTTCCAAAGTCCCAAATGATTTTATAGGAATATTTTATGTGATAGAAACATTTTTAGCTATCCCCCAGATTAATGAGGTTTGAATTTACTACATGGATAAACATATTTATTTGATCAATACATTTGATGGAATTGGATTTAGGAGCAGAACTCATTCTTAAAACAAAAACACAATAACTTACATATAAGATGAATGATAATAATGTAGTTATAGAAAGAGCAAGGGGGAAAGTAAAATGATGGCCATGTGTTAAGAGCAACTTGTAACAAAGAAACAAACAAAACTCATCATTGTGGAAAAGTTCCATTATCTGTTGATGGTGAACAGAAGAGGGTCCTCAAGTCCACTGGTGAGGCTGTTACATTTATGCTGTTGATAATGATGCTGATCTTGTTCTTTGTTAATGCAAATCAGAATGTTAAAGACATGTTAATGAATTTTATTATAGCTGTTAAGAACTAACTATGAGGAACTGATACAATCCCAATTGATAAGTAAGGTTATTGGGGTGGGGAGGCGGATCTGAAAGAAAATGCTGAAATATAGGCATTATCTGTCTATTCCCACAAAACCTAGGAGTTCAAAAAATTCCATGTAATTGTATTGCCCATGTAAAATTTCAAAAATGATTCTCATATGAGATAGGAACATTTCTTGTATGTTCCCAGTCCCTTCAGTCGTGTCCAACTCTTTGTGACCCTATGGACCATAGCCCACCAAGCTCCTCTGTCCATGGGGCTTCTCTAGGCAAGAATATTGGAGTGGGTTTCCATGCCCTCCTCCAGGGGATCTTTCCAACCGAGGGCATGAACCCGCATCTCTTACATCTCCTGCATTGGCAGGCGGGTTCTTTACCACTAGTGCCACCTAGGCTAAGGTGGTAAAGAACTTTAAGAAAATTTAGATGTGTTCCATGCATATATGTAATAAACCATTGTTTGTCCCCTTCTTTAAAATATAATAATGATCACTGTTTATTGAGCTTATGCTAAATGCCAAGCATACTACTGTATTAGATTGAAGTATAGAACTTCCATCTTTGACCATTGTTGATCTACATAAATAGCAATTGCATATACTTTAATAATGCATTATCGCAATTGTTTTTACAAATATACTATGAGGTACTGAATATTACCATCATTTCATAGATGAGGAAATTGAGGTTCAGAGAATTAATTTATCTTGAGTGTCCAGAACAAGACAATGCCAGAAGGATGATTCAAACCCAGAATGACTGAATTCTAAAGTAAGTTTCTGGCATTTTCCAGTTTATTTCAATGATATAAGCACAAGGCACACCTGTGATAGAGTCTCAACTTTCAGATGTGCAAGAATAGAGCAGTGTATTGATTAATATGTTATTTTAGTTCCACTAAGTTGGAAGTTGCTAATTAAGGAGTGACAAAGCATAAATGTATGAATGCCAAAGAGAAATGTGAATTTTGCACTAGCTGGTGTAGATTTAAGTGCTATCTTGTAAGGTTGCTAAAAATTAGCAACTATACATACTTAGCCATATGGGTGTGAAACCATCCAGTAATTTACTGTATCGCATGCTAGCAAAGTAATGCTCAAAATTCTCCAAGCCAGGCTTCAACAGTACATGAACCGTGAACTTCCAGATGTTCAAACTGGATTTAGAAAAGGCAGTGGAACCAGAGATCAAAATTGCCAACATCCGCTGGATCAAT
>NW_011482067.1:13716-15768 GCF_000754665.1 Bison bison bison | reverse complement strand
ACTCATCACATTTTTCTTTTAGGAAAAAAATTAGTAATAACCTTCTGAGAACTAGGGAATGGAGCTCCTCCCTCCCATGATGCCCCAAGTGAAACAGAAAACTGGTGGCTGTTAGAATAATAGTCATATTTATGCTGTTATGAGACATAAAATTATCCAGACACATGCAAGCACATTTCTATGTATGTAAAAGTTAAGTCATTTCCAGTTAAAGGGAAAATCATTAGTATTGTCTGAACTTCAACAGATCGGTTCAGCTTTTCCAGTGCACTGCTACATTTCCAGCACATATCAAACTCTGACTGAAAAGGCTTCCTAATGTGGTGCATGTAAAATAAAATCGACTTGCAGTGGGTTGAGGTCTTGGATCACAGAGATCAAGCACTGAACCAAGTTGGGCACACATGGTAATAAGCCAAAGAATGGGAACAGCATCTGAGATCTTCAGGCAAAAAATACTCCAAGAAATTTCCAAGATATGATTAGGGATCTAGCAGCTCTATTGCCAGCCACGTGCAAAGGAAAATGCAAAGCAGAGTAGAAGCATTACGAACTGACTGCCAAGAGAGAGCAGACAGAATTAGCATGACTCCTTGTCTTATCTAGCTACTGTGGATTTTTAATTACAGATTTCCAAAATTAATAAGATGTGGATGAAGATTTTCTTTGCTCACAGGAGGGGTACATCCAAGGTGTGTCTGTGTGTGTTCAGATGCTCGGTTGTGTCCTACTCTTTGTGACCCCGTGGACTGTAGCCCACCAGGTTCCTCTGTCCATGGGATTTCCCAGGCAAGGATACTGGAGAGGGTTGCCATTTCCTTCTCCAAGGAATCTTCTTGACCCAGGGAGCAAACTCATGTCTCTTGTGTCTCCTGCATTGGCAGGCAGATTCTATACCTGGGAAGCCCCATACATCCAAGGGGTACATCCTTGGAATTCTGACTCCAAAACGTTTTAGCTGTGTGACCTTTGGCGAATTTCTTAATCTCTCTGGTCTGGGTTCCTTCCACTGTAGAAAAGGAATTACAGTGATAACTAAGTCTAAGATTGCTATAAGGATTAAATGAGATATGGCATTGGACGAGTTTAGCACAGTGCCTGGTTATAAAATAAAAGCCCAGTGAATTTTAGCTATAAGTACAATTATGATTATTATAATATGATATTAATATCGATGACTTTTCATAGGTAGTCTCCATGATTGGAAATTAATTACAATTAGTTAAGGATCAACAGAAAGAGTCAGTTTTCCCATGAATGGGCATTGGAAGGACATGTTGGAGGAAGAAAGGAAGCTTCTAAAGGTGGGTAAGGTCCTATGTGTTTTATGAGTTTATTGACATTTCTGTGGACCTGGATACATTTTAATCCCTTTTAGCTGAATTGTGGTGGTAAATGTACCTGGCTGCCAGCTCTCCTTGCCCTTACCACCCTAAGTATGATTGAGACAAAGATCTGACTTTTATTTTTTACAGTAGGTCCTTGTTGATTATTTTAAATATAGCCGTGGATACATGTCAATCCCAAATTCCCCTTAACTATCTCTCCCTGCCTGGGGGAGGGCATGGCAACCCACTCCAGTATTCTTGCCTGGAGAATCCCAAGGACAGAGGAGCCTGGCAGGCTACTGCCCTTGGGGTCGCAAAGAGTTGGAAACGACTGAGTGACTAACACTTTCAGAGAGAGCCACCTCTCCTAAGGTCACCAATCCTGAGGCGGGAATGGGGCCACATTAATCATCTGGTGCAAATAAGTTTATGAAGCCTTGACTCTCTTGTCTCAAGTGAGACAACTCTGTAAGGCCCTCCCAATTCCAGAGCCCACCAGGGGACCACCTTAAGTTTTTGTTGTCATTTAATTGCAGTTCAATTGCTCCCTCTGTCCAGTTCTGCTTCCCTTAGTCCTCTGTAAGTGTTGTTTGGTGAACGTGAACGTGTTAGTTGCTCAGTCGTGTCTGACTCTTTGTGACGCCATGGACCGTAGCCCACCAGGCTCTTCTGTCCATGGGATTTCTCAGGCAAGAATACTGGAGTGGGTTGCCATTCCCTTCTC
>NW_011482067.1:9127-11887 GCF_000754665.1 Bison bison bison | reverse complement strand
GAACAGATATTATGTTCATTTTGATCATCTAGAGTCTTGAAAATACTGACCACACTAGCAAGGGACTACCTTAACTGTATTAAACTAAAGCTTTATTCTGTTTGGAAATTTCAATATATGAAAACAAAGATAGGCTGATCCTTTAAGAAACCTGATTCAGTCTGGGACAAGACACAAGGATATGCATTTTATAACAAGGTACTCAGGTGGTTCTGATATAAAAAGTTACCTGACCTAACTAACTTTGGGAACCACTGTTCTATGTCACCTAGGCCAGCAGTTCTCCCAGAATTTCTTTACACTTTCATAAATTATTTACCATATCAATAAACTTGGTGGGTTATATTTATTGATAATTACCATATTAGAAATCGAAACTAAGAAAAATTTAAATATTTATTTCTAAATAATTTTGAAATAACAATAACAAACTTGTTACAATTTAACAGAAGTTAAATATTCTATGAAAAATAATTATTTTTTTTTCTAAAGCAAGAAAATTAGTGAGAAGAGTAGCATTATTTTACATTTTCAAATCTCTTTACTGTTGGGCTTAGTAGAAGATAGCTGAATTCTCACATCTGCTTCTGCATTCTAGCTGTTGAAATATGTTGTTTTGATAGAAATATGGGGCTTCCCTGGTGGTTCAGATGGTAAAGAATCAGTTTGCAATGCAGGAGACCCAGGTTTGATCCCTGGGTCGGGAAGATCCTGTAAGGAAGGGAATGTTATATGTGAAGAAAATCCAGCTTACTCAAACATGTAGTTGAGAAAGGGAGGGATTAATTTAATAGCCATCCTAGGTAATTGTGAATATTCTTCTTTGATACTATACCAAAATACAGGCTGTGGTTCCTTAAAGATTGGTTGCAATATTAAATGTGAGATCCTATCAGTGAGTTTATCATTCTTTGCTACATTAAAATTCATTGGTTTGTCTTGCATTTTTGCAAGACAAACCAATGCACTTGGAATGCATTTTTAGCTCATGCATGACATCATAAAACTATAAACTGGTCATTTAGAAAACATTGGCTCACCAAATTTTTCAGATCTTCCGTGTTGACACATTTCATTATACAAAAATTTAAAAATCATATTTATTAATATCAACACCAGTCTCATCAGAAAAGGTCTTTAAGTATAAAGACTTTGACAAGCTCCTGGTGATGGATATAGGCTTTCCAAAATTTTAATTTTCTCTTTAAAGCTGGAATTTTCTTTTTGGCAACAAATACTGTCACTTGTTTTTCTTGAAATAACAGGCTCACTTATTCATTGTCAAGAAAATATCTGCCAAATACCCAAGTCAGAATAACCATGATTTGTCTGTCAGTTATTCATTCAAATAAAAATGGTCTTCCATGAAAAAAGCAATGAGCTCAGTCACAACTCAATTGCACAAATACATTTTTTTCTTGAGACAAATATCACACGTCAGTGTGCAACAGAAATGCTTTTTGCATACTTCTCACTTTGTCACACAGAAAATTAAAATACAATTTAAAAGAAAGTACAGGCTTAGAATTTCCCTAGACATGTATTAATACAAGCTAGTGTTTGAGAATCCTGAAGCACTGGGCACTCCTGATGGCTCTAGCTAGATACAAGTCAGATGTTCACTGGGGATTAGGACTTCAACATATGAGTTTGCAGTGGTTGGGGGGAGGGAGACACAATTCAACCCATAATAGAATCATTCCATGATTTGTTGTATATAGATAAGATTTAAAAATTCACCTCAATATATACTCTTTAGATTAAAAGTGGCCCATCCTATTTTTGAAGAAACTACCAAAATCCCAAGAAATGCTGCCAACAGCAACAAAAACCACACACCAGTAAATAACATCTCCCCACAACAATGACTGAATCCAGTAAATTTACATTTGATGGGCCTAGGTTTGATTCATTATTTTCTACAAACTTTGTCTTTCATTGTGGACTTGGGGGATAAGCTAACTGATTTGGGCTCTTAAAAGATGAGGTAGATGTACAGAATGTGTATAAACATTACAGTAGGAGTCAAAATCCTCTTTTTCTGTCTAGAAGGACAGATATTTGCTCTAGAAAGACCCTGCCATTATGGATGTAGTGGGTTTATAACAAAGGAATGATATTATAATGGTGTTGGGCTAGAGATTCAAGAATATTGCCTCAACTCACCTGTCTCTCATTCCTGAAGGACCTCAGAAAATAGAAACAAAAATATTTGCAAAGTGAGACCAAGTAAAACTTGATTCCTAGCTAGGATTTTGCTTCTAAACTCAAACTGAAGGAAGCTATTATTTGAGCTAGGTTCCATGGATGGCTCATTTACCCAAATAAAGTTGGCTTCAATGTCCTAGAACATAACTAACTATCCTAAAGGCCCACTTTGTATCTCTTCCCTAAGTTCAAAAGTTACTATTTCACCAAGACAAAAAGCCACCCCATACATCAAATTTTATAGCATTAATGACAATGGTGAAAAGGTGGAAACAACTCAAATGTGCATCACCACATTCATAGGTAAACAAAATGCAGTATATACACACAATGGGATATTGGGCACACTTTTTTTTTTTTCCTTTTTAAAAAAATTTTTATTGGAGTGTAATATTACAATGTTGTGTTACTTTAGGGTGTACAGCAAAGTGAATCAGTTATACATATACATAAATCCACTCTTTTTTCTTAGATTTTTTTTTTCATATAGGTCATTACAGAGTATTGAGTAAAGTTCCCTGTGCTATACAGCAGGTTCTTAATAGTTATCTA
>NW_011482067.1:8019-9027 GCF_000754665.1 Bison bison bison | reverse complement strand
GAAATAGGCATATGATAATAACCACAAATGCAACCTGTCACACTGACCTGTATTCTAAGCTTACACAGGTCTAATTCATCCTTCCCATATTTTTGGCCACCTATGGATTCATTTTTCTGGATACTGTTTCCTTGACTTCTTTGCTCAAATCAATGTTCCATGCCTTCCTTTCATACTTCTATAACACATAAATGAGTTGTGAGCCAAATTTTTTGCTTTATGAAAAAAATTAAAACAACAAAATGTCTTATGTTTTGTGCTGTGCAGAACTCAGGAGAAATTTTAGAGGAGAAAATTTGATCAGAAGGAAACCAACATGAAAGGTGTATGGCAAGGGTGTAGAGTTGAGCAAAGAATGGGAGATAAGCATAAAATCCCATCAGTAAGACAAAAGGAAATAAGTAAATGTTACAGAATCACATGCCAGCAGCTTGACTTGGTAAAAATGTCCTATTGCCACAATACAAATGCAATAGAAGGGCAAGAGAAATTATGTACCATGTACCAAAACCACACTTTCAGTTCCTAGCTTCTATCCCATGCCCTTTGCTGAGCTATTCCAACTACAAGGGGTTGCAAATTTGCCTGTTTTGAGAATTCATAGAGGAAGAGATCAGGTTTTATCCAGGAAGCAGACGACAGGAAGATGTTTCCCAGTTGAGTATTGAAATGTCTAACACCCATATACACATGAATGTGAGCGCATATGCACACACATATTCATTCATGAACATGGCCAAAGTGCTTTGAATTTGTGTTACTATACTTTATAAATTAAAAATGTCAGCAAATCTCCATACTCTGTGTGTTTTCTGTGGTTGGCCTCTTGTCTAAGGAAAAAGATCAGACAGGATGTTAACCAGGGGTCCAGATGTGACTTTTCAGAAAAACACATTCCTGAGGTTGGCTTCTGTATGTCTTAGTTGCCAAGATCCACTCTTCTGTATTCAACTTAGCCTCTCTGCCCCACCCTCACCCCTGCCTCATCTCAAAGGCCACCACTGTGGT
>NW_011482067.1:4823-6044 GCF_000754665.1 Bison bison bison | reverse complement strand
AGACTCTCCCCCCTCCCCCTCCCTGCCTTAGCCCCCAGCATTCCTTCCAATAGAACCCAGAAGGCATAAAACAGACCTGCAGTACCTTCAGCATTCATTATCCTCACAACTAATCTATAAACTAGTGTCTTAATCTGTCAGGCTGCTATAACAAAATACCACTGACTGAATAGTGTATAAATAATAGAGATTTACTTCTCACAGTACTGGAAGCTGGGAAGTCCAAGATCAAGGTGCCAGCATTGTTACATTCCAATGAGAGAGCTCTTTTCCTAGTTCATGTACTCAGTCTCTCAGTTGTATCTAACTCTTTGCAACCCCATGGACCATAGGTTGCCAGACTCCTCTGTCCATGGGATTTTTCCAGGCAAGAATACGGAGTGGGTTGCCATTTCCTACCTCATCTTTCTAGTTCATACCTGACTCCTTTTTGCAGTGTCCTTACATGATGGAAGACACTAGAAATCTCCCTGGGGTCTCTTTTATAAGGCACTACTCTCATTCACGAGGGCTCTACCCTTACAATCTAATCACCTCCAAAATGCCTCACTTCTGAAATCAGATACTAGGATTTCAACATATGAATTTTAAAAAGGCATATTCAGGTCAGAACAATCAGGTATAAATACTCCCATTTTGCATAAAAGGAAATTAAGCCCCAGTGGTCGTGGAACCTATTCAAAATCATGCAGTTATGAGCTGCTGGAAAGATGACATTGGCTTCCATTGTGAAGTTCTCCCTGCCACAGCATAGCAGCCTCCTTCTGCACCTGGACTCTTTTGAAGAGGGAAAGTATTTTGAGTGTAGAACTTAATATTTATCTTATTCAATGCATTTCTTTTTTTTAAATTTTATTTTATTTTTAAACTTTACAAATTGTATTAGTTTTGCCAAATATCAAAATGAATCCTAGTGCACTGGGACGACCCAGAGGGATGGTATGGGTAGGGAGGAGGGAGGAGGGAGGAGGGTTCAGGATGGGGAACACATGTATACCTGTGGCGGATTCAATGCATTTCTTTTTCCAAAGGCAGCACTTTTGTCTAAGATGTTGTAAACAATCATTCATTTTACTGGGTCTATTGCCATGAGCCAAACTAAAGGTTCATAATAAAATTAAATGACAATTATTACCTTAAAAGTTATGCGTGCCCACTAAGGACATTTTAAATATTCCAAGAAAACTGAAACAAGAAACTCCTAGCAGACATTTCTTGAAC
>NW_011482067.1:3842-4723 GCF_000754665.1 Bison bison bison | reverse complement strand
CCTCTACCTGCTCTGTCTTTTGCTTCCCATATACCTCTCAGTGGGGCTTTCCTGGTGGCTCAGTGGTAAAGAACCCTCCTGCCAATGCAGGAGACGTGGATTTGATCCCTGGGTCAGAAAGATCCTGTAGAGGAGGAAATGGCAACCCACTCCACTGTTCTTGCCTGGAAAATCCCATGGACAGAGGGGCCTGGCAGACTACAGTCCATGTGGTTGCAAAAGAGTCAGATGTGACTTAGTGACTAAACAACAAATACCCCTCAGTAATAACAATGTTATAGAGAGACTCAGATAGCCCGGGCATCTCAAACCTGGTAGTATAGTGGACACCAAAAGATGAAAAACTGACACAGCCTATTTTCAGCGACTGACAAGTTCTTAACAGCTAGAGTAAAATAGGTTGAATCAGATGAGTTTTTTTCCTTATCACAGCAGAAATTAGAACTGCAATTCAGCACAGAACTCTAGAAGCACATTAGAGTACAATACATTTGACAGCAGAGACATCCTACCCACCTAGCACATAGTTGACAAATAAAAGAAAGTCATATTTAGTTCATGTAGCTTATAATTGACATAGGGGCTTCCAAGGTGGTGCTAGTGGCAGGCTGTCAATGCATGTGATGTAAGAGACCTGGGTTCGATCCCTGGATTGGGAACATCCCCTGGAGATGGAAACAGCAGCCCACTCTAGTATTCTTGCCTGGAGAATCCCATGAACAGAGGAGCCTGGCGGGCTGCAGTCCATAGTGTCACAAAGAGCCAGACATGACTAAGTGACTACCACCACACCACCACAAAACGATATGTTGAAGTCCTAACCACTAGTGCCTCAGAATGTGACCTTATTGGAAATTAGATCCTGGTTGCTGCTGCTGCTG
>NW_011482067.1:0-1638 GCF_000754665.1 Bison bison bison | reverse complement strand
GAGGCTAATACAAAGTTTTCTATGATCTATTCATCTTCCAATTATCATTTATTCTACTTTGATTTTGTTAATGTACAGAAACATTTCCTAAGCAAACAGCAGTTTCATATCTGATTATCCTGTCTTATCTGAAATGAGGATTCCAGTGAGGTAGTCCCAAAGGACTTAGAAATAAAATTATCTTTTCAGAATTAAATTCCTTCAATGAGAGAAGACACCAAACTCAGCTTTAGGAATCTGGAGGTTAACTTCTGGAGCTGGTATGCTGCAAGCAAGAAATTTCTTGAAAGTTTTATGCTTTACAGCAAACAGTTACATAAATTTCACATTTCACTCCACATGCAATCTGTGTTTATATTAATACCAGAATGTTTATTGTTGCCTGAATCTTTAGTGAAATTGTCCTCCAGGAAGATGGCTGACGATTGTTCTTTGGTTGCTATGAACCTTGGTTTTGTGTCTTGGGTTGAGAAAAATTCATGAGTAACAGTGATATTCATAGTCACCTTAAAGAAGGGCTCTGATAATTACAAGAGTTATTAACTATATCGTCTTTATCGACTGGACAATACTAATAGCTTATATTCACTGAGCATCTTTTGTGTGTCAAGCACTCTTTTAAGGGTTCCCTTTTTACTAACTCTTTTAGTCCTTATGAAAAATCTATGTGGTAAGTTCTATCATTCAATCAGTTCAGTTCAGTTGCTCAGTCGTGTCCTACTCTTTGTGATCCCATGGACTGCAGCATGCCAGATTTCCCTGTCCTTCACTATCTCCCAGAGTTTGCTCAAACTCATGTCCAGTGAGTAGGTGATGCCATCCAACCATCTACTCATTTTATAGATGAGAAAACTGAGGACACAGAGAAGTTACTTTAATACCATAATGGTTGCTACTAGCTCTAGAGCCTGCACTTAGTCAACACCAATGTGTTTCCATTCAGTGTCTAGGATCACAGATGCAGTCTGATGACTGAACCTCATCATTCATTAGCAGCTCAGAAACCTGACTCTCTGTCTCTCCAGGGCAGCTTCTCATCAACCCAGTGTATCCAAAAGGGATATTTATCAATATGCTTTTGGAAATCAGAATCATGGGGATGGAAATTATTAAGCCCCTCTGACCAGCGTCTTCTCTTCCTGGGGGTAGTCTTCCATGTGAGGCCAAACCACAGCTAAAGGAAAATAGACTCCAAACAAAACAAGTTGACGAGTCCAAGGTTTCACGGTGTTGGACCAAGATTGCTTGATATTCATGAATCCCTCAGACTAAAGAAATCTGCTTCACCAAAGGAATTGCTTAAATTCCTTCATCAGGTCATCTCTCCTATGGAGAAGGATACTAGAAATGCTGACACAAGTCTTCTCCTGAAAATACCAGGACTGATTTTGAGAATACGGCTCAAAGCAGTTCACTCCGAGTTGGCATCTACAGTGAGTACCTGGGCACATTCATCCACACTCCATCTGCATCTCTAATTATTGCTTTGTACTGAGATACTAAGTAAAATGCTATAGCATTTAAAATTCAGGTGCATTTCAACTTATGAGGACTTCCAGTATCCCTAAACAAGTTATGCCTTTTCTTGCCCTCAAGTCCTCGTTTATGCTATTCCTTCTCTAGATTGCTATTTCCATC
>NW_011482066.1:21090-21759 GCF_000754665.1 Bison bison bison | reverse complement strand
AGAATCCGCCTGCAATGTGGGAGACCTGGGTTCGATCCCTGGGTTGGGAAGATCCCCTGGAGAAGGAAAAATCTACCTACTCCAGTATTCTGGTCTGGAGAATTTCAGGGACTGAATATTCCATGGGGTCACAAACAGTCCGACACCACTGAGTGACGTTCACTTTCAGAATAAAATGATGATAGACATTTTTGACTACTCAGTATTAAAAGATTTCAAAGTTCCCACAGCCTGGCAAAAGCTTTTGTAAAAACTTGGAGCAACACCAGCAGCCACGTCCTCTGAAACTGAGCGCATGCGCACAACGCCCACCCAGCTTGCTGGGTGACCCCGGAAGCTATAGGCTGAGGTCACCGGATGTCATGCCCCCTGGTTTTCCGTTGGAACCACAAGGCTGTGAGAGCTTGGATCGGAAGCGCGAAGTCCCGCAGTGGAAGCACAGGTGCCATTAACTGTCAGGTAAGCCTCTAAATGAGTACCAAGGGGACCCCCCCCCCGTCCCAGAACGGAGGGCGCCCACCTAATGAGAACACCAACAGAACCCTGGTAAGGTTCCTGCGCAGGCAGGTTCCTGGTTGACCTATCTCGCGCTTTCTGTTTGGCCGTCTGAGGTGGTGTCTTTTAGGTGCGGGGCTCAGAGTCCCCGACGTACAGGTCCAAAAGCAAACT
>NW_011482066.1:18658-18766 GCF_000754665.1 Bison bison bison | reverse complement strand
GAAAATCACTTAATGCCATTTGCATGGTCAAGTTATATTGTAAGGCAATTTGCAATTCCTTTTTTGTCAAGGGAACGTGTATTGCATATGGATCAAATCCAGTCAAAG
>NW_011482066.1:15704-17265 GCF_000754665.1 Bison bison bison | reverse complement strand
AATGCACATGCAGTACAATTGACAATCTTGGCTGATAAGTCAATATCAAAATGCCCTACAATAAACAAGTATGGAAGGTGAACACGTGATTGAATATAGCCAGTACTATTATATAGGAAGGTATAATCAGAAGGATGAAGCACACCCATAGTCCCATAAACATTAGCGAAGTGCCCTAAAGCTGCTGGAATTTTTCCAAATGTGCCATTGCTCTGGCCCCACAATGGGGACGACAATCCTGGGTCATGGGGGTGATAAGCCCCCGTTATACCAATTCTGCAATATGTCCTTATCAGTCCAGAAACTTATCTTAGATTTATGAAAGCCTCCAATGCTTGATGTATTAAACCAGGAGCAGTTATGATATTCCTCTTGTTCTTCAGTGTCTGCTCAGCCTGATGAGTCATGTTTTTCACTTGAGCCCATGTCTTGTAAGGATTCAGATGATGGCGTTTCCTCATTGGCTCCTCCAGGGTCATTGATGAGACCCTTCGCGTCAACTTCGTCACTTCCCGAGGGAGTCCCGTCTTGGGGTCCCTCTCGGTAACGGATGTAGTGAAGGGGAACCCAGATTTCCTCTCCATCTGCAACGACAAGACCATAACCCTTGGCTAGGAGTCGTAAGATTCTTGGCAGCCACTGATTAAATTGCTTATACCATATTGGTGTATTGATTTCTAATTTACTGTTTTTGTCTTCTGTAAAATGTCTATCTGCACGAGTGTCAGAATTATTTTTTGTTAAGTTTAAAAAATTCAGGGAATAAAGAGTTAAAGATAATAGTAATTAAGGGTTCATGGGATAAGAAGTGTATCTCTTCTTCTATATTTCTCCTTTCTGTTTTAATAAATGAGTTTTTAGGGTGCAGTGGGCTCTTTCAATAATGGTGTGATCTTGAGGATTATAGGGTATTCCTGTAATGTGTGTTAGGTTCCATTCTGAAGAGATAGGTACTGCCCAGATAAAGCCTGAAAATGTATCAACTGAGACAAAAGAAATTTTCCTAAGGAGCAGTGAGTGAAATCAGATTGACAAAGGGAATTAGGTTGTTGCCCCCAGGGATTAATTCCTGAAATCATAGTGCGTAAGTGCAGAGGGGTGCAGACATCATAGGTTTGCATATTATTATGCCGTGCTTCATTGAGAGGAATATGGTATTTAGAGTGCAATCTGTTAGCATTGGTATGAAGATTAGCATGTTCGTCATTGGTAGATGTAAAAATGGGAGCTATGAGCTTGTCAATAGCATCATTTTTTGTGACCAGAGGGCCAGGTAAACCTGAATGAGCACGTATATGTGCAATAAAGAAGAGTTCGGTACGTGAGCAAATTAAAGCTTGGGTTTGTGAAAAGAGAGTATACAATTCTTCATCTAGGTTGTATAAAAAGGCGGTAACAAAATCAGGAAAAAGGGAAGCAAGATAATTGGAATCAGTATATATGTTGAAGGATAATGGTTGAAGTGACAAAAGAGCATATTAAGCATACAATTCAACTCTTTGTATTGAAGAATAGGTAGTGGGTAATTTCTCTTTGATATCAGGGCCAACAATCCCTGCTA
>NW_011482066.1:14010-14938 GCF_000754665.1 Bison bison bison | reverse complement strand
TTTCCAATGAATTTTATCTGGTGCTACAAGCAGGCCATGATTTTGAAGAGTAGTAGTAACTTCATAATATAACTGTTGTAAACAGTGTTCAGATTTCATAGAAGTATATCATCCATGTAATGAATTATAAACACAGTAGGATGTTTATCTCTAATGGATTATAATAAAACAGATATGAGATATTGGCAAATGGTAGGGGAGTTCATCATTCCCTGAGGTAGCACCTTCCATTGAAATCTTTTAACAGGAGCCATGTGATTTATAGAAGGAACTGCAAAGGCAAAATGTTTTCTATCTTTAGGGTGCAAAGGTATAGTAAAAAAACAGTCTTGTAAGTCAATAATAACTATAGACCATCCTTTTGGTACCATAGAAGGGGAGGGCAATCCGGGTTGTAAGGGCCCCATAGGTAACATGGTATTGTTAACATTTCTTGAATCTATCAACATTTGCCATTTTCCTGATTTCTTTTTTAATACAAAAACAGGGAATTCCATGGGGAAAATGAAGGTTCTATACGAGCTTTTTGTAATTGTTCATTAACTAATTGCATAAGAGTTGCCAATTTTTCTTTAGTTAGGGGCCATTGAGGTGTCCATACTGGGGTATCAGATTCCCAATCAAGGGGCAGTGGTGTTAACTCAATGGCCCCCATTAAAAAGGTTCATTTAAAGAAATTGTGGCTTTCGTTTGTTCAAGAAAATCTCGTCCCCATAAATTGATAGGGATATAAGTAATATATGGTTTAAGATAAGCTACAATTTGATCAGGGCCATACACTTGTAAATAGGATGCATTGACAAAAGTTTGTTTGGCATCAGTTTCACCCACTCCTAATAGTCTAGAAGGAACCATAATTTTACCCCAATCGAGGGGCCATTCTGCAGCTCTAATGATTGAAATGTTAGCTCCGGTATCTAACATGCCT
>NW_011482066.1:11318-12533 GCF_000754665.1 Bison bison bison | reverse complement strand
CATCACTGACTCAAGGGACATGAGTTTGAGCAAACTGTGGGAAATAGTGAAGGAGAGGGTAGCTTGGCATGCTGTAGTTCATGGGGGTCACAAAGAGTTGGACACAACTGAGTGACTGAACAGCAGCAACAATTCCAGAACAGCCCACTAACATCAAGCTCATCTATTCCCCTGTGGCTAAGCATGTGAGATCTCTAGAAAGGTTGAAGTAGAAAGGTTGACCATGTATCAGATAATTTCATCATTTTAAGTTTTAGGAATTTGTGAGCCTTGGTCTAAAAAAGCTAAGTTGGTTATCAGAAGGAGGATTCCAAAGTGCTTAAAGTATACACAGTAAGAGCCCAGAGTTATCAGTGAGGAAACATTCACTTCCAGATACATGTGATCCCACAGTGTCCACAGATATTGTCACCCTAGGAAGTTGTGGACAGGGATATCCAGAGGAAATATTCCCTTGCTTCCTCTTTGGAAGTCATGAAAGAATGGGCATCAGATCAGAATAGGAGTCTTATACAGTGTGCCCTGTATAAGTCTTATACAGTCTTATACAGGGCACACCATTCCAGTGCAGGTGTGATCTCCATGAACTTCACTCTGCCTCTGCATTTAGCCCTTGTAAGCCTGAGGAAAGAGTGGTCGGAATTCCTACATTCTACTTTAGTCTTCTGAGGGCTCAGGGAAGTGATTTATGTTTATCTGAGTGGGGTCCTTGGGATTACAAAGGACAGAGTAGAAGGAGTTCCAGAAACTTAAGACACAGATTTAGGACCGAGAGCCTAAGTTACCCTAGGATGGGGTAGAAGAAGGGTGGCAACAAGGATACACTCTTAACCATCAGTCCAGGGAAGCAGACAGGATGATATGCTGCTCCTCTTCCTTCTTGGGCTTTCAGTGAGGAGAGTGTTGGGATATACAGGGCTTAGCACATGAAGTGAGCAAAAGATGAGTCCCAAGGCCTGTTAAGACTAAGGTAAGGTCCCTAAATGAGGTTTGAGAGGGCTGCCAGCCCCAGAACAGAGGGGTCCAGATTATCTTAACCATACTGTCAACACTGGTAAGCCTGCTATGGTGATTGTGTAGGATTCCCCATCCTTTATTTCTCAGTTGTCTCAGTGAATAGATCTCGCTTTTTGAGGGGGTGGGCAAGGATGGCCTTTGGTATCAGAAGGTGATGACTAAAGCTCTGCTGCTAAGCTAAGTCACTTCAGTCGTGTC
>NW_011482066.1:8119-11218 GCF_000754665.1 Bison bison bison | reverse complement strand
CAGGCTCCTCCGTCCATGGGATTTTCCAGGCAAGAGTACTGGAGTGGGGTGCCTTTACTAGTTGCCAAAGTAAAGCCCCCGAGAAAGGACTGAGAGAATTTCCCGTCCCAGAAGATAGGAGCCAAAGTCATTTTAGATCTGCTGTCAGCTTTGCAAGGCCCCATGCAAAGCTATCAGACTGAAACATCGCCACATTTACTGCTTAGTGAATTCAGGGTTATGAAGATTGGTTTGTGAACATAATGTGGGATCCCACTACTTGTTATAAGTCAAGGAAAGTATCCTAATTGAGGCTTATGGGGATATCAACTCTAGAAACTTACGATCTCAACAAAGCTGTATTCGTCTCATGTTTGGGAACTCTGCATGTCAGATCCTCTTAATACTTCCTCAGAGGTTGCAGGGGCATGACTCTCTAGTGTGAGGAACAACTTCTGGTCATCAGAGGGAAGGATTCTCATACACTGTCAAAATTCAAAGTAAAGGCATTTTTTTAAGCAAAGAGCTGACTATCTACTCGAACATAGATGGGACACTCTCATATACCTGTTGTGACTTTGTACTCATTCCCTGGGATGTCCTAGACAAGGCTAGCCGGAAGTCTCATCAGCTCACTTCTAGGGAGGTGGCAGTCATGGTCTGAAGGAGGTGGCACAAATCAGGAGGCAGTACAATAGTCTGTGTGGAGACATAGAGAAAGACACAATGGAATCCAGCCCAGAACATAGGGTTGTCAAAGAGCCCCAGAACTTTATCAGCTTAGGGAACCTGGTCAAAGATCTCAGGACAACTTCCCTGCTTTCTTCCTTCTTGGATGTTACAGACAGCTGATGTCCTTGGTCTATGTCCTATATCATATGAAGTCAGCAAAGGAAGGAGGCCAGGGTCTGTCACAGTAAGGATGAAGAATAAGGTCTGAGGAGTCAATCCACCCAAGAAAAGAGGGAGCTCCACATTGTCTAGTTCTTATTATTGGCCTAAGGAAGACCTAGTAGAGGTAGTTAGAAAGTGTACTTCCTCAGTTCTTCCTGAGCTGACTCTGAAAGATAGGGAACTCTTGTATGCAGACAGATTGGCACCAGTTTGCAGAGTGATCAAGTCTGAGGCCCTGCCAGTAGTCAAGACAAAGACACTGAATACTGAGGGAACACTGATCCCAGTAGAAGAGGGATAACAAAGAGTTCAGCCCTGCACTGTTGTCAGTGCTGAGAGTCTATGGGAAAAGATGTCAAGGGGCTGTGTCCTCTAATTACCCCAATTAGATCTCAGTAGGTCAGGGCTTTGTTCTGAGTGGCAGTGTTATGGCAGCAAGTAGAGATCCCCAGACTTATGTAGATTCAAAGTAACATACCAAGTGAAACTAGGGGGACCCCAACACCAACAGAGATAGCATCTACAATTTTAACTTTGTTGTCATCCCTGGGAAATCACAGAGATTCTGGAGAAGGTACCTCAGCACATCCTCCTCAGTCATTTTAGGGGATGTGACATTAGTTGGTCTTAGGAGAATAGCCTCATATTTAAGCATGGGAGAAGAGATCCTGGCACAGACCAAGGTAATGAAACTGAGTGAGAACCAATGGAACCACCCTTTTCAGAAGGGTAATGGTGCTACAGAGACATAATACACCTGCCTATGTGATCCCTGAGAATTTTTAGCCTGGGTTGACTGCCTGGTCCCTGAGGAACATTAAGATTCCTCCTTCATGAGGGACACAGCACCAGGAGACCTGTGAGACCCTAAAGCACTGTTAGCAAAATCCACTGAAGGCAACTTTTATCTGAGCCAGCACAGTTGAGTATACCAGCTGAGGCCACTCATATCTGCCTTCTTTCCCTTAGGTGGTGATTTCCCATTGCCCACTGCTGCCAAATGCCGCCCGTAAGAATCAAACTGTCTAAGCGTTTTCAGAGTTCACGACGTGCACAGCATCAATCCCATCAAGCCTCCACTCAGTCCCAGAACCTGGAGGTTGCACAGCTCTCCAGGGCTCTGGAGGAGACCCATCTCCTCCCCCATCCTCAAATGCCTGGAAATTCGAAGGAGGCTCCTGGTGGTGATAAACCCAGTACTCCTGAGGGTCCTCAGAGTTTCTCTGCATCTTCCATTGGCATCACAGCCTCTGCATCCAGCAAATCAAATGAGGTCTCCATGAATCAAGGTGAGGAGAATAGTCCAGGCACCTCAGAGGCTGTGCCAGGCACCTCAGAGGCTGTGCAAGGCTCCTCAGAGGCTGTGTCAGGCACTTCAGAGGCTGTGCCAGATTTCATGAATGTGCCTATGGATGCCCTAGATAGTAAAATAGCTGTGTTGGTGAATTTCCTGCTGCTCAAGTATCGAATGAAAGAGCCAGTAACAAAAGCAGATATGCTCCAGGTTGTCAATAACGATTGTGAAGTCCACTTCCCTGAGATCCTCCTGAGAGCCTCTGAGCGCATAGAGATGCTCTTTGGCCTTGATCTGAAGGAAGTGGATCCCACCAACCACTGCTATGGCATTTTCATTACATCAGGTCTCACCTATGATGGTATGATGCATGGTGAAGCAGGTGTGCCCAAGGTCGGCATCCTGATACTTATCCTGGGTGTGATCTTCATGAAGGGCAACTGTGCCACCGAAGAAGAAGTTTGGGAAGTTCTGAATGTGACCGGGCTATATCCTGGGAAGAAGCACTTCATCTTTGGGGAGCCCAAGCAGCTCATCACCGAAGATTTCGTGAGGGAAGGATACCTAGAGTTCCGACAGGTGGCCAGCGCTGATCCTGCGCAGTCTGAGTTCCTGTGGGGCCCCAGAGCTCATGCCGAAACCACCAAGATGAAGGTCTTGAAGTTCATCGCCAAGGTTCATGGGACTGACCCAAGTTCTTTCCCATCTCAGTATGAGGAGGCTTTGCAAGATGAAAAAGAGAAAGCTCAGGCCAGAATTTCAGCCAAGGGTCTCCGCCACTCCAAGTTCTAGTGTCGAGACTAGCAGCTTCTTCCTCAACTAGGGATAGTTTCTTCATGCATTGTTCAAAGAGGCAGTTAGTGTTCATAGAATTTAGATTTGAGGTGGGGCTGAAAGGAGAACAGTATATATGACCGTGTGTTCCTATTTTG
>NW_011482066.1:6902-7315 GCF_000754665.1 Bison bison bison | reverse complement strand
CTCCAAAGAAAAAAATGTGACTGAAATCTTAGTTCTCTTGTCTTTTCAATGCTTATTTTATAAAATTAAATGATAAGTACAATGAATTTGCCTCGTTCTTTCAAGAATGTGTATGAAATGTTCTTATCTAGTTGCTAATTTGTGTCTGACCCTTTTGCAACCCTATGAAAAGTAGCCCGCCAGGCTAACTCTGTCCATGGAATTTCCCAGGCAAGAATACTGGAGTGGGTTGCAGTTTCTTTCTCCAGGGAATCTTCCTGACCCAAGGATTGAACCTACTTCTCCTGTGTGGAAGATGGATTTTTTTTATTGCTGAGCCACTGGGGAAGCCCAGTTACCTGTGTGTGTGTGGGGGGGGAGCAATTAGGGGTGGAGAATTAGGCGACACAAAGTGTTGGCTGTAAGATAGGATC
>NW_011482066.1:5072-6035 GCF_000754665.1 Bison bison bison | reverse complement strand
AACTCTTAACTGCAGCATGCACAATTTAATTTCCTGACCAGGGATCGGAGCCAGATCTTCTGTATGCCCTGGGATCACGGAGTCTTAGCCACTGGATCACCAGGGAAGGCCTCTGGTTGTGCTTTTTAATATTTCACTTACCCACAGTCAACTGTGGTCCTAAATATTAAAATATAAATGAAAAATTTCAGAAATACATGATGCACAAAATTTAAATTGCTTGCAGTTCTGAGTATTGTGATTAAATCTCTTTCTGTCCTGTTCCATCCCTCCTGGGACAGGATTCCCTTTGTGCAGCATATTACTCCTTTTAGTCACTTAGTAGATTCCTAGACTCTGTTATCACATTGACTACTGAAGTTTCACAGTGCTCGTGTTCAAATAACCCTTATTTTATTTAGTAGCCCAAAGTATAATATTAGTGATGCTGGCGGGTTTGTGCCTGGTTTGTGAGTTGAACTCTATTATGGGCATGAATGGGAAGAAACATATATATATGGTTTCAGTCATCTACTGTAAGTAACACACAGAGAAGGAAGGACTAATATATTATGAAGCCCTACAAATGGTGACTGGGAGAGATGGAAGAGGTTCATCCTTGACACAATTCTAGGAAATTTTAGTTATATCTAGCTGGGAAGACAGTCCCATTGTCTGATTTGGTCTGATTTGACATACTATATCCCATAGCACTTTATGTTTTCTGAGAAAGCCTATACCTAGACAATGCACACTCATACACACACATGCACAAAGACAGGTGGGGGGTTAGGATTTGAGACAACTTAGTCACAGCAATAACTCTCATTCATCAAAGCCCTATGATATGCCAGGCACTGTGCCGTGTGTTTTGTATACTTCATACACATTACAAAAGTCTTATAAAACCAAATTCACATATGAAGATTCTCAGGCTTAAAGAGCCTGTGATTTTTTCTGATTTCATATGTCTAGTCTGTGACA